>NC_077229.1:498926701-499226701 GCF_027887165.1 Monodelphis domestica | reverse complement strand
AACAGAGCATAGACAAGAAACAGTAGCAAAAAATTATGGTATCCTTGCATTTGACAAAAGTCTTTATTGCAGGCTAGTTGTGTTTGCTACATTAAGGAAAGCACCAGCTCACCTCTGTACCTTTGGTAGTTTTGATTGGATTAAAAATGTCAAGGGATGCCAGTACTGCTCCGAGGGAAAGCATTGTTTGAAGGAGTTTGTTCTACCAAAGAGAGAAAGAGACCATTTGTTCATTAACACTTCATGGTCTGTTGTGTGTTTTATGATAAAATAAATTCCCAGTAAGTTAGAAATAGGTGCCTGCCAGAATAGCTGTTATCTCTGGTGGCTCTGGGATCTATCTTTCAAACTCAGACTTGGAGCACATGGGCTTTCAGTGAATGTGTCATATTAATTGTATTACATCACAGGTCTTGAGCAGTGGTATTTCCCTTGGTCAGATGACTCGGGGGACCAGGCAGCCTGCCCATTTCTTTTAGCAACTTACTTCTCCTGAAATAGTTTCCACACCACCCACCCCAGGACTTTGATCTAGTTTTGCCTTAAATAGGCTGTCATGGAGGTTGAAAAATAAATGTGTCTATCGTTAACATATGGGGTCATGCAGCCTTTCTCATGCTAATTTGGTCACAGAACCCTTAAACAGTGATCTAAGGCCTTGTGGGGAGACTTAAAAACAAAATGTTAATCTTATTACTGTATTAAAAATGACCATGTGTAAATATAAATGGTAATTTTTAAATGTATGCATTGTTTGATATTTTAGAGATGAAAATCTCATGACTCTTAGCATTTTTGTCCCTATTCCCTCCTAGAGACTTCCATGGAATAATAGAGTTGAAGAAATGCTCATCTGTAGGATGAATAATATGTGGGTATTTTGGAACCCAAAGACAAGAAGATTTTCCCTTTCTATCTTGGAGTTGGTCATCATTTATTCATGCTCTAAATCTACAGCCAAGGGGGTCAAACGTTTTATAAAACATGATTACTGTAGTATTGCTTTTGAACCAAAATTGTAGAAATGCTTATTTTCTGCCATCTGGTTTTAGTGCTTGCCCTTTAGTTTCTCAGTAGGTATAACAGTAATTATTTTTATGATCAATCTGGACATATTAGCTTCCTTCCAAATCTTGCCTCTTTCTTGACTTATTTTGTCTTCTAAATATTGGGTGGCAGGTGGATGTCAAAGGAGGATGATCAGCTCTGAAGAAGGCTCAGCAAACCCTCACACAAGAGGTGCTAATCCTCTCAGAACACCCCAAACAGTTCTTACTAAATAATTTTGCATTATTTAAATATTGTTTTCCAGTTTTTCTCTAGTAGTTTTGTCTGACCAAGTTCTTTTTTTTCCCATTTGAATAAGTTTATTTAGTCAATTTAAAGCATTATTCCTTGGTTACAATAATCACATTATTTCCCTCCTTCCCCTCCACCCACTCATCCCGCAGCCAACACACAATTTCATTAGGTATTACATGTGTCCTTGATCAGAACCCATTTCCATGTTGTTGTTTACACGAGGATGTTCATTTAGAGTCTACATCCCCAACAACATGCCTTCAACCCATGTATTCAAACAGTTGTTTTTCTTTGGTGTTTTTTCTCCCACAGTGTTTCCTCTGGGTGTGGATAGTGGTTTTTCTTGTAGGTTCCTCCGAGTTTTTCAGGATCACTGCATTGCCACTGATGGAGAAGTCCATTACATTTGATTGTACCACAGTGTATCAGTTTCTGTGTACAATATTTTCCTGGTTCTGCTCCTCTCACTCTGCATCACTTCCTGGAGGTTGTTCCAGTCTCCATGGAATTCCTCCACTTTATTATTCCTTTGAGCACAACAGTATTCCATCACCAACATATACCACAATTAATTCAGCCATTCCCCAATTTAAGGGCATCCCCTCATTTTCCAATTTTTAGCCACCACAAAGAGCGCAGCTATGAATATTCTTGTACAAGTCTTTTTTCCTTATTATCTCTTTGGGACACAAACCCAGCAGTGCTATGGCTGGATCAAAGGGCAGACAGTCTTTTTTCGCCCTTTGGGCATAATTCCAAATTGCCCTCCACAATGGTTGGATCAATTCACAACTCCACCAGCAATGCATTAATTCTACTTTGCCACATCCCCTCCAGCATTCATTACTTTCCTTTGCTGTCATGTTGAACAATCTGCTAGGTGTGAGGTGATACCTCAGAGTTGTTTTGATTTGCATTTCTCTGATTATAAGAGATTTGGAGCACTTTTTCATGTGCTTGTTAATAGTTTTGATTTCTTTAACTGAAAATTGTCTATTCATGTCCCTTGCCCATTTATCAATTGGAGAATGGCTTGATTTTTTGTACAACTGGTTTAGCTCTTTATAAATTTGAGTAATTACACCTTTGTCAGGCATTTTTTAATGAAGATTGTTTCCCAATTTGTTGCATCCCTTCTAATTTTGGATACATTAGTTTTGTTTGTACAAAAACTTTTTAATTTCATGTAATCAAAATTATTGATTTTATATTTTGTGATTTTTTTCTAGCTCTTGCTTTTTTTTAAAGTCTTTCCTTTCCCAAAGATCTGACAAGTATACTATTCTTTGTTCACCTAATTTGCTTATAGTTTCCTTCTTTATATTCAGGTCATTCACCCATTCTGAGTTTATCTTGGTATAGGGTGTGAGATGTTGATCCAAACCTAATCTCTCCCATACTGTCTTCCAATTTTCCCAGAAGTTTTTATCAAAAAGTGGATTTTAATTGTGTGGAGAGTGTTTTTTAGTTGTGTTCATATAGTTCCTGTGTTTGTCTCGGCAGATAGATTCCTAAGTATTTTATATTGTCTAGGGTGATTTTAGATGTAATTTCTCTTTCTAATTCTTGCTGCTGAGATGTGTTGGAGATATATAGAAATGCTGATGACTTATGTAGGTTTATTTTGTATCCTGCAACTTTGCTAAAGTTGTTATTTTGACTAGCTTTTTGGTGGATTCTCTAGGATTTTTTAACTAGACCATCATATCATCCGCAAAGAGTGATAGCTTGGTCTTCTCATTGCCAATTTTAATACCTTCAATTTCTTTTCCTTCTCTAATTGCTACTGCTAGTGTTTCTAGTACAATGTTAAATAATGGTGGTGATAATGGGCATCCTTGTTTCACTTCTGATCTTATTGGGAAGGCTTCTAGTTTGTCCCCATTGCAGATGATGTTTGCTGATGGTTTCAGATATATACTGTTTATTATTTTTAGGAAAGGCCCTTCTATTCCTATACTTTCTAGTGTTTTCAATAGGAATGGGTGTTGTATTTTGTCAAGGGCTTTTTCTGCATCTATTGAGATAATTATGTGATTTTTATCAATTTGCTTGTTAATAATGGTCAATTATTTGGATAGTTTTCCTAATGTTGAACCATCCTTGCATTCCTGCTATTAATCCTACCTGGTCATAGTTAATAACCCTTGTTATGACTTGCTGGAGTCATTTTGCTAGTATCTGATTTAAGATATTTGTATCTATATTCATTAGGGAGATTGGTCTGTAGTTTTCTTTCTCTATTTTTGACCTGTCTGGCTTTGGGATCAGTACCATGTTTGTGTCGTAAAATGCTTTTGGTAGAACTCCTTCTTGCCTTATTCTGTCAAATATTTTGTATAATATTGGGATTAGCTGTTCTTTGAATGTTTAATAGAATTCATTTGTGAATCCATATGGACCTGGGGATTTTTCCTTAGGGAATTCCTAGATGTCTTGTTCAATTTCTTTTTCTAATATGGGGTTGTTTAGGTAGTTTATTTCTTCCTCTGTTAGTCTAGGCAATTTATATTTTTGTAAGTATTCATCCATTTCACCTAGATTGCCACATTTGTTGCCATATAATTAGGCATAGTCATTTTTAATGATTGCCTTAATCTCCTCTTCATTAGAGATGAGGTCTCCCTTTTCATCTTGGATGCTGTCAATTTGGTGTTTCTCTTTCCTTTTTTTAATTAGACTGACTAGTACTTTGTCTATTTTATTTGTTTTTTCAAAGTACCAGCTTCTAGTCTTATTTATCAAATCAGTAGTTCTTTGACTTTCAATTTTATTGATTTCTCCTTTGATTTTTAGGATTTCTAATTTAGTCTTCATCTGAGGATTTTTAATTTGTTTGCTTTCTAGTTTTTTAATTTGCATGCCCAATTTATCAACCTCTGCCCTTCTTAATTTGTTAATATATGAACTTAAGGATATAAATTTGCCCCTGAGTACTGCTTTGGCTGCATCCCATAGGTTTTGAAAGAATGTCTCATCATTGTCATTTTCTTCAATGAAGTTATTGTTTTTATAATTTGTTCTTTAACAGGTTTTAGAAAATTGTGTTGTTTAATTTCCATTTAATTTTTGATTTACCTCTCCATGTACCCTTACTAATTATTATTTTCATTGCATTATGATCTGAGAAGGTTGCATTTATTATTTCTGCCCTTTTGCACTCTTTTGCAATGCTTTTATGCCCTAATACATGGTCAATTTTTGTTAATGTACCATGTGCTACTCAAAAGTCGGTATATTCCTTTTTGTCCCTATTTGTTTTTCTCCACATGTCAACTAACTAATTTTTCTAGGCTTTCATTCACTTCTCTTCTTTCTTATTTATTTTTTGGTTTGATTTATCTAGTTCAGATAAAGGAAGGTTCAGGTCTCCCACTAGTATAGTTTTTCTGTCTATTTCATCCTTGAGCTCCCCTAGTTTCTCCTTTAGAAACTTGGATGCTATGCCATTTGGTGAATACATGTTTAGTACAGATATTTCCTCATTGTCTATACTGCCTTTTATCAGGATGTAATTAACTTCCATATCTCCTTTAACTAGATTTATTTTTACTTTGGTTTTGTCAGATATCATGATTGCAACTCCTGCCTTCTTTTTATCAGTTGATGCCCAGTAGATTTGGCTCCATCCTCTTACTTTCACCCTATGCATATCTATCTTCCTTATGTGTGTTTCTTGTAAACAGCATATGGCAGGGTTTTAGATTCTATTCCACTCTGCTTTTTGCTTGCATTTTATAGGTGAGTTCATTCCATTCACATTCAGAGTTGTGATTACTAGCTGTGTATTTCCCAGCATTTTGATTTCTACTCCTGGTCCTGACTTTTTTTCTTTCACTATTTCCTTCTACACCAATGTTTGTTTATAATCAGTCCCCCTAGTTCCCACTATTATTTTACTTCCCTTTCTACCCCATCACTTCTTATTCCCCCCTTTATTTCCCCTGTAGTCTTTCTAAAATTGCCCCCCCACCCTCTCCCTCCCTTGAACTGCTTCCCTCCCCACCAGTCCATTTGTTACCCTTCTACTCCCCTATAGGGTGCAAATCTATTCTCTTCCCCAATGGATTGGATTGTTCTTCCCTCTTTGGGTCAGTTTCAAAGCATGTAAGTGTTGAATATTTCCTATATCCAACCTCTTTACCTTTCCAGTGTATTGATGTTCTCCCCCCTCCCGCCATGAGGTTCTTTGTGACATATACATTTTACCCCCATTTGTTTCTTTTCCCATTTCTTTTAGTATTAACCTCTTTTTTTTAGCTCTAGTTGTATATATATATATGCATATATATATAACAGTTTTTAAGAGTTACCAATGACCTCTTTTCTTATAGGGATACATATCATTTTAACTTACTGAGTCTCTTAAAATTTTTTTTGTTCTTTTGTTTTGTTTTTCTTTTTCCCCTCTTTTTTAAGTACCTTTTGATGATTCTCTTGGGTTCTGTGGTTGGACATCAAATTTTCTGTTCATGTCTGGTCTTTTCCTTATGAATGCTTGGAATTCTTCTATTGTGTTGAATGACCATACTTTCCACTGTAAGAATATAGTCAGTTTTTCTGGGTAGTTGATTCTTGGTTGTAGGCCTAGTTCCCTTGCTTTCCAGAATATCATATTCCATGCCTTTCAGTCCTTCAGTGTAGATGCAGCCAGATTCTACGTTATCCTCACTGTGCTTCCTTGGTATCTGAATGACTTCTTCTTGGCAGCTTGTAATAACTTTCTTTGGTCTGATAGTTTTTGAATTTGGCTATAACATTCCTGGGTCTTGTCAGTTGGGGATTAAATATCCAATTCACTGGAATTTTTGATTTATCATTTGCTGATCTCTCCCCCTCTGTTCTGTTTGCTGAATAGAAGCTCTCTATTGTAGGTTCTTCTTTTTCTGTTGTTTGCTCAAATTCATCCCTTCTTTACTCCCCGTATTTGTCTGTGCTCTTGCTCCTCTCATTTTTTTGGTTTTGGGGTCTTCTGTCAGTCTCCCCTCTTGGAGCTTTAACAGAAGATCTCTTGGTGTAATCTCTGGGAGAGGGTTGTTGGGGGCGTTGAGCTTCCCTGTCCTCTGGAGGCTTTTGATTGGATTAAAGTCCAGCAATCAATGATGATGGGTGTGGAGCCTGGGCTTCCCTGAGTTCTGGAGACTTTTGATGGGATTAAGTTCAGCATGCTCTGAGTCCAAAATCTCCTGGAAGGCTGGAGCAAATATGAAGGATCTCCACAGCTCTGGCCAGGCTGCCAGGTCTATGCTCCCTCTCTAGCTCCTTCCTTGCCATCTGTGTTGGATGCTCTGAAGTTGGCAGAGCCCTGCCTGCAAGGTATACCCTCTAGACCAGCACCTTTGCCCGTCCAGATGTTCCCGCTGCTGCTGGAATCTTAGCGCTCTAGTTGGGAGGGGGGATGGGCCCTGGGACCTTCCTTCTGTCTTCTCCTTAAACCCAAGTGTTCTTGGATTTCGGCTTTTCGGGGGGCGTACCTTTTGAATTAAGTCCAGCAGGAGGGTTCCTTGGCTCTGTCTTGTTGTTAAGTTTGATTTTCAGTCCCCTAGGAGAATTCAGTTTGTTATCGGTAAGGAAGGGGGTCTTCAGAGGTCTGAACTTCTGCTCCTTCTAGGCTGCCATCTTGACTCCACCCCCATGTCTGTCCAAGTTCTAAGCACTCCATAATTCTTGCTTTAGCCCCATTCATGGCCTTCAGAGCAAATTATCAGCCTCCCCATCTTGATGAAATCTTGGGGGACAAGGATCTTTATATCTTCAAAATGTCTGGATACAAAACAGGAATATATTAGAGCTTGAAGAGGACTTAGAGATGACCTAGTTCAACTCCCTCATTTTGTAGAAAAAGAAATAGAGCTGCAAAGAGTTGAAATGACTTACCCAGGGATTTGTGAAAAATTCTTTTGGCAGAGCTGGGATTGGAGTCCTCTAGCCCTAAGTACATTTCCTTTTGGTATAGTAGTCTTTCCAGTAAATGTTTAGTGACTGGATAGAAGTTGGTTCCATTTTTATTATTGGTTTGTATAATAGTTCTCAGTTTTGTCTTGGGCCATTAGCCTATGTTCAGACTGATTAGGGGTAATGTTATGAAATATCCTAATGTATTCTTTTGAAATGTGTAGACATCAGTATCAAAGTATAATTGTATTACAGTAGGTTACTTCTGTGTTGATAAGATCAGCATAACATAGTTTTTCTCTTTTCAGGTAGATCAAATTTCTAATCATAGGCTAAAAAAAAATTGGTTGAACAAACGATAAATTATATTCAGATAAAGCAAAGTGTTATAAAATTATAGGTGTATCCCATAGCACAAGTATACTTTGATTTTTTTGGTATTTGATCATATGCATTGTTACTTTTGTGATGGGAAAGGCCAAGAAAGGGGGAAGCAATTATTTGTTTTGGCAAAGTGATACTTTTAAAATTTCTTGAATTAAATTCTAAAAATATTTATCAAGCACTTGAAAAATCAATATTTATCCTTCTAGAACTATGGGAGTGGTGATACAAAGGTAAACCTCCAAAAGTTCATCTTCAAAGTCATCTGCTGGGAGATGGGGATAGAACATACAAATATTTTTTAAAAAACGAGATGAGTAGGATGACTCTTGGCTGGGTACGGAGTTTGGGAGTGCATAGAAACAACTGGAAGTCTATTAAAACAGTTGACTGACACCTGAGTGAGTTTAGTTTATCATTAAAGGAAGTGTTTTGAGCTTTCCAGATAAAGAAAGAGGCCATCCTAGGTCAGAGGATTTCTTGTGAAAGTAAGTACACAGAGAGGTGAAATTGCCAAAAACAGAGAATAGCTAGTAATCCAGTTTGGGGATGTATAGTTTATGATGGGAAGAAATATAGAATAAGGCTTAAAAGTAGGGTAGAGCCAGATGGTGAATGGTGTTAAACACTGGCTTAAGAGTTTTCTTTTTAGAGGGCAGCTAAGTGGCTCAGTACATTGAGAGACAGGTCCAGAGAAGGGAGGTTCTGGTTTAAATACTTCTGAGTTATGTGACCCTTTGACAAATCACTTAACCTCCCTTACCTAGCCTTTACTGCTCTTCTGCCTTGGAACCAATACCCAATATTAATTCTAAGATCAAAAGTAAGTGTTAAAAAAAAGTCAAAGCTCCAACATCACATGCCAGATGTGTTTTTCATATTGATCCCAGTTCTTTGAAGTCGGGTATTATCTTTTCTATTTATATCCTCAGCATTTAACAGTGCCCAGCCAACAGTAAGCACTTAATAGATGCATGGTCTTTTCTCAATTCTTATCCCTTTGACTTTATTTATAGCTTTTATGGTTGGCGGGAAGGAAGGAAAGGAATGAGCAATTAGATGGAACCTATGATGTGCTTACAGGATATAGAGGCAGAGATGTTTAGCAGGCATTTGGAAATGTGGATTTATAAATCATTTTCTTCTTGTTCAGTCATATCTGGCTTTTCATGCCCCCATTTGAGATTTTCTTGGTAAAGATATGAAAATGATTTACTATTTCCTTCTTTAACCCATTTTACAGATGAAAAAACTGAGGCAAATAGGGTTAAGAGACTTGCCTTAGGGTCACACAAATAGGAAGTTTCTGAGGGTGAATTGGAACTTGGAAAAATGAGTCTTCCTGACTTCATGCCCAGTCCTTTATCCAGAGTTACTACTGCCATGAGTAAATCATCTTCATAGTGATAAATAAACCTTTGGGATTTAATGAGAACACTTTGAGAATTTTGAAGAGAAGCTGTCCCAAGACAGAGCTTTGGGGTGTGTCTATGCATCCATGCAGCTGGATATCCACAATTATTCAACAAAGACTAAAAAGGTGGAGCTCACTTTGGGAGGAAGAGAACCATTGTCACAAAAACCCAGGGACAAGAGCATCCAGAGAATGGTGATTTGAAGGGACATCACAATGGAGTAGAAGTTTTATAAAGAATTCAGGATGACTGGGCAAGTATCTAGGAAGCAGGAAAAGAACTAGGAGACAGAAAGAAGCAGGAGATGAGTGAGAGGGAGAAGCTCTCTGGATTGAGATCCTACAGGAGAAAGGAAAAGATGATTCCAAGGGTTCCTTTTTGTACCACTATTGGCAATCTGTGGATAGAGTGTCAAGCCTGGAGTCAAGAAGACTCATTTTTGTGAGTTTAAATCTGGCCTCAGACCTCTACTGTCGGTGAGACCCTGGGCAAGTCATTTAACCCTGTTTACCTCAGTTTTCTGATTTATAAAATGATCTGGAGGAGGAAATGGCAAACCAGTCCAGTGTTTTAGCAAAGAAAATCCCAAATGGGATTATGAAGAGTCAGATTTAACTGGAATAACTCAACAACAATAGCAACATTGTACTATAACATTTAGAGGACAGTTACATATGTTTGATTTTATTTGGAATTCCCAACAGTGCTTTGTAAATATTATTGATTATTGGCACAGCAGCAATGACCCAGGTCATATATCCAGTCCAACTGGAGACTCTTGAACAAGTCTTCCATGTTGCTATTGCTACTTCTGTCATTGTGACATTGGTAGCTCCTCTACTCAATGAGCGAGGAGTACATCTAGTCTTAAAATGTATGATAGACCATTTGCTATTGTTGTCCCTTTCTCAAGTGTGAAATCCTTTTTGCCAAACATCAAGTGGCAAGTCTTTACTGATGCTATCTCTGTAAGTACCTAGCAGAAGTTCTGTATTCTTAGTTCAATGGAAATATATTTTTGTGCAGTAAATTCTTAATTTGTTATATTCATTTGTGTATACATCTTGACCCACTCATATAGATATACATGTTTAAATGCCATGAAACTGGGATTGGTTAATCATAAATTTAGACTGGAAAGAGACATTAGAGGTCATCTATTTACCACCCCCCCCTTCACCCTTTTTATTTTGCAAGGAAGAAAACTGAGGTTCAGAGGACTTGATTTACCCCATGTTGAAGGTGTTAAGTAATATAATCAGTCCTTGGAGCCTGGATCTCAGATTTCAAGTCCTGTTCTGGGCTTTGGCATAGATTCAATTGAATGGTTATGACTAATTAGGTGGTGGTGTTTTTTTTTTAACCTCTAACTTCCATCTTAGATCAATACTGTGTATTGGTTTCAAGGCAGAAGAGTTGTAATGGCTAGGCAAGTGACTTAGTCAAGGGTCAAATAGCAAGGAAGAGTCTGAGGGCAAATTTGAATCCAAAACTTCCTGTCTTGAGGTCTGGCTCCCATCTACTGAGCTACCCACTTGCCCCTGGCTATTATGTTTTTAAAATAATTAAATAACTAAGAAACTGATGAAAAACTGTTCAACTTGGCAACACAGGGCTATAGGGAAGGTTCTCTATATAGAGTTTGTTGCACAAAAGGCTATATTTAACACAATATTAAGGTAACAAATGTAAATCCCACAGAGGTAGGTTTCCATAGTAGCATTATTCACTTGCATATCACATATTTCCGATTATTATAACCAATTAAGTGTGGGACTTGAAATGTGAGTCAGGAGTGTTTTGGAAGCCTTGGTTGTTGCATAAACTCTTCTTCACCTATTGCTTTGTACTGAAATCTACCTGCTGCTGACGAGTTTTAACTGCTTGAAAGAAGCAGGGGGGAAAAGTTCACCCAATATGAAATGCTTATATTCATCTTATTTGCACTCTTTTTAGTTTTTTAGAGGAAATGATATTTTCTTGTTTGGCTCCTCTTTGTTGCTTGGCAAAATGGACACTGATGGAGAGACATATAATGTTGCCGACCTTTTTAAGAATTTCATTGCCTGTCCTCTGTTTTTCTCATTTTTGCCATATTTAGCCATTGGCAATGAGCGTTTATTATTTCCAAGGAAAAATAAATCTTCATCAAAGCCATTATATTCTATTCTTGTCAAAAATAAGATATTTATTGAAGGTTGTCAAAGAAGACTCATCTATTCCACATACCTATAGTTCTTAATGGTTTTCTTTTTACTAGTGTTACCATGCCAGCACTTATGAATAATAACTGACATTTATATGGTACTCTAAAGTTTGCACGTAATTTTCATGTATATTTTCTTATTTGGTCCTCAAAAATCATATGAAGTTGGAACTCTATATTATCCCCATTCTACAAAATTAGGTGAAATTAGTTGCCTGTAGTAGACTAGTAAACCTTAGTGAGATTAGGGATTTGAACTCTTGTTTTTCTGACTTTAAGGCCAATGCTCTAGTTATATAATGTTAAAGAAATGTTTGTTATATTTGAGATGTGGAAAGACAAAAAGTAATAACCATTAATAATTGATGTTGAACACTAAGATACAGTCTGCTAGTTATTCTCGTTTAAAAATGTACTTCTTACCCCTCTTTTCCTCTCTACTTTTCATTGAGAAAGGAAGATAAATTTATAAATATGTAGTCAAAAAAAAAATTCCCACAATCGTCATATTTTTTTTTTGAGTCTGTTCTCTGAGAGTTACTTCTCTGAGAAGGAGGCAGGAAGCATGTTTCCTCATGAGTCTTAAGGAATTGTAGTTGCTCATTGAATCAATCAGAGTTCCTAAGTATCTCAAATTTCTTTGCCTTTACAGTATTGTTGTGGTGTAATTTATTCTTTTGTTTTTGTTTCTTTCACTCTGTATTAGTTTACACAAGTTTTCTCAGATTTCTTTGAAACCATCTCCTCCATCATTTAAGGCACAATAATATTCTATCATATCCATATACCATAATTTGTTCAACCATTTCCAATTGAAGGACAACCCCTTACTGTGTTCCCTTTCCATTCTTCTTTTTAAAATTATTAGAACACAACAGAAACACTTTGAGATCATTCATCTCTAATTAGAATTCTTCTGTTATGAGGTTCAGAGAGGACTCGTGTATCATCTCTCCATAATAGAAAATAAATGGGTTTCCTTTAACTCTTTGGGATATAGACCTAGTAGTAGTATTACTGAGCAAAGGGTATGCATAGTTTTATAAGCCTTTGAGTATAGTTCAAGTGTTCTCCAGAATGGTTGATCCAGCTCACAACTAATGTATTAGTGTCTACTTTTTCCATATCCTCTCTAGCATTTGTCATTTTCTGTTTCTATCATGTTAACTAATCCAATACATAGTAGGTGATACCTCTGAGTTGTTTTAACTTGTATTATTCTAACCAATAGTGATTTAGAACTTTTTATATGACTTTTGATAGCTTTTAATTCATCTTCTAAAAACTGCCTATTATATCTTTTGACCATCTTATCAATTGAGATTGCCCTCTGATTTCATGAAATGTGATATGTAATATATGTATAACCAAGATCAGATTTCTTACTATCTTTGGTAGGAGGAGAGGAAGGGAGATAATTTGGATGTTATAATTTAGGAAAATCCACATGGAAAACTGTTATTGCATGTAATTGGGAAAATAAATTATCTTAAAAAAAAGAAATATGGGGGCAGCTGGGTCGCTCAGTGGATTGAGAACCAGGCCTAGAGATGGGAGGTCCTAGGTTCAAATGTGGCCTCAGACACTTCCTAGCTGTGTGACCCTGGACAAGTCACTTGACCCCCATTGCCTAGCCTTTACCACTCTTCTGCCTTGGAGCCAATGCACAGTATTGATTCCAAGACGGAAGGTAGGGATTTAAAAAATAGAGATATGATATCTAGGCTTTTATTTCCTCCCAGGGGAGGTATCATGGCTATCTATCTGGGAGTCTAATAATTCTCAATTTCTTGATGCCTTATATTTTCTACTATTTCAGTCTTTTAGATTTTAAAAAAATATTTCTTTTTTTATTGAATAATCATTACCTTCTTTGAGTCATTTTAAATTTGGGGGAGTTGATTGTTTGAATAAAGTTTTATATCTCTTATACCAAACTATGTCCCTTTCTAAGTATTTCTTCAATAACTCTCATTTCTTTTCCATTTTTAGTCTCTTGCTCTCATTTAAAACATTTTCAAAAATTTCAATTCTTTTTGCAAAGCTTTTGCTTTATCTCTTCCAGGAATTCTAGTTGAATTTCTGCTCAAGCTGTGTTGATCTTTGAGGGTTTGCTTTGTAGCTGTCTTAGTCATTCTCTTGCATTTGGGGCTAAACATCATAGTACCTCTTATAGTGGGATTATTGTGGGTTTTTAAAAAAATAATTGTTCCAGTTTATTTTCTGTGTCCAAACTATTAGGGATGAGCTTTATGCACTTCTGGAGGGAGTGCTTTCATGAATCTTAAATCCTGCTGCAACTTTCTTGGGCTGTGTTGTATTATCCTAGAATGTCAGGGTTCTGCTCAGGGTGATCAAGCTTACCCAAATGCTCTCAAAGTAGTATAATACAGAGCCGAATGTCTGAGAAAACCCTTCTAGACTTAGCTTTTCAAGTTTCTCACTTAGAACTTATTAACCCTCATTCCATGACCTGAGCAACATACCTGTGGGCTTGTCCTAGGTAGGATGCTACTAGACTAAGACAATTCGGATTATTCAGAGCAATAGAACATCAGGCTCCCTTTTGTCTGGGCTCTGCCCTGGTGACATCCCTGCAGGCTTCAGATTGGGCTGGAACTGAGACTTTTGTCTGCTCAGGTCAGAGCTACACAGTTGCTGCTGGTTTCTGATCTTGCTTCTTATTCATTACATAGACTTGGGTTCTGGACCATGCCTCACCCTGGAAAGCCAGCAGGTAAATCTTCTCCTCACTATGCTCTGGGTATATGCCCTGAAGCTAGCTAGAGAAAGAGTTGCCAGTTGGCATTTGTTCCCATACCCCAGAAGGTAGTGCCCCTTAATGGGAGTCTGAGGACTTTTTTTTTTTTTGCTCTAATGCACAGCATAGAGCATCTTTCAGTTTTTGCTCTGGAAAGCTTCATGAAGCACACTTCAGGATAGACCCATTTCCATAGAAATTTTATCCCTCTCTGTTTCCATGTGCTGACTTAGGCTAGAAAAATTATTCAGTGATTTTATCATCAGGCCTTGATCTTGTACATTTTGGCACATTCTGTAGGGAGAGGCTGTGTTGTATCTTTTCCTGATATTTTCCAATGTTTTCCCTTTCCCCTCCTCTTCTTTCCTTTCCTTTTCCTCTTAAATTTTCTCCATTTCTTCCTCTTTCTTCTCCTCTTTTCCTTCTTCCTCTCTTTTTTCTTCTCTTCCTTTTTTCCTTTACCCCCTCATATTTTCCCTCATTTTTTTGAACAGTGTAGTAGTTCTTACACCTTCTGAGTCATACTGAATGAAGGGAATGTACACAGTATGACTATAATATAACAAGACAGATGTTCATGCATGACTTATGGAAGTCTATTCCGTTACTTTACAGTCACACTGCATGTGGAGCCCATGACAGCTTGCGTTGTGAATTATATTGCCATCATTGGTTGTTGCACTTGATTGGACACTTTCCAACTGATGCATCTTATTTTAAAATTAGTTTTTTCATTTTGTTGATTGAACTTTGGCTAAAAAATGTTAGGGCTGCCTTAAGTTTGGCAGCAGGATAATCCATGAAGTTCTAGGTGGGTTACTTTCCTTCAAGAGTAGTTATTGAAGTCTTTAATTATTTATAGCTTCTTGCCACTAGCCTGTATTTCTCATTCTTTGCCTTAATTAGCCATGGCAGTGAATGAAGAGTCTTTCATTGCAGAGGAAAAAAAGAAAATCACTTCACTAAGAATGTTCTTCATTATTCAAGTCACCCTCAAGTTGTCCAAAATAAGACCCCCAGGGAAAACTTCTGTCTATTCTCATGGCTCTGAGTGAAAGAAATGGCAGTTCCTATTTGTAATCAAATGCAAGCTCTTTTCAAGGAGAGAGTATTTGGATCCAACACATATTTTGGAATTTCAGAATTATTTGTGTACTTGACCACACTTTCCCTGCTGAGGCTGACCCTGAGAACCAATAATGATAGTAATTTGGGGACAAGGTTAGTAAATGCCAGCAGCAGAGTAGGAAATACACACCACCAGTAGCCTAGCTTAAATCTCTCCTCCCTTTAAACCCCTTTTTGTAGTAAAGTCTTGGGACAGAGAAGAAAAAAACTGGATAAATAATGACCTTAATTCACTGTTCTGGTTACTCAGGTAGTGAAGCCAGGCCTAATTCTGGGTTTTATAGAATGTTTAGCATGATAAACAAATGTTGGCATCCTTTCTCTGATGATCCTTTTATTATTCTTAATATTATTAGTTAACATAATTAATAATATATGATTGACACAATCAATTATATCAATATTAATGATGAATAAAATTATTAATGTGAATATTACTGATAATGGCTAATTAATCTTTAATTTATCCTTTTGATAGCTTCTGTCCTTGTTGCTACCTTCAGCTTACACTCCAGCAGTGATGTGACTGATCACTTCTTACAGCTATCATCATAGAAATCATGCTATGCAAAATTTAATATACAAAGACAAGCAAAACGAGATATTTTTCTCTACCATTTAAGCATATGTAATTTTGTGGATGGGAAATGCTACTCTGTGTGTGTCAGACAGTCAGTAATAATAATAGCTATTATTTTTGATATCACCCACTCTATGGCAGGCTTTGTGTTAAGAAACACTTTACAGTTATTATCTCATTTGATGTTCACAACAATCCTAGGAGAAAGAACATACTAGTATCATTCTCATTTTACAGCTAATGAAACTCAAAGAAGCAGAGCCTAAGTAACTTGCCCATCCATGGTCACATTGATATTTGTCTGAGGCTAGAATTGAACACAGATCTTCATGACTTCCAACCCAGGACACTATTTACTGCTTCACATAAAAATATATCTGGAAATGACTGATATAAAAGCAATATCACTTTTTAAAATGATATCTTTCTTTCTCTTAAAGTGAAATCTTTCACAAGATCTAGGGCTCATTTAGAAAGAGTAAAACCTCTGTGTAAGCTAATTTTATGGTTTGGTGGAAAATGCTACCCCCCCCCCCCCCAGTGGGAATTATTTCTTCTCAAGCCACAAGAGTATTTTGTATAATTTATATGTACGGTTATACCTATGGGGTACCTTTGAGGGACTTCTAAACCCTCCCAGGGCTTCTGACTAGGAGTTTGGCCACCAGAGATGATTTTTTTGTTGTTGTTCATGGACACTAATGAGGATAGGACAGCCTTACCTATGACATTAAGGGATTGCTACCTTGCTGATAAAGGAAGAAGAACACCACGATCAAGTCATGCGTATTTGAAGTAAAATATACCTAATTTTAAGGTATATTTCTTTTTAAAAATTTTTAAAAGTTGAGAATATTCTTCCATGTTCCATGATTCATATTCTTCCCCTCCCCTCCTTTCCCCCTCCAGTAGCCAACAAGCAATTCCATTGGGTTTAACATGTATTATTGATCAAGATTTATTTGTACTAGGGTGATCATTTAAAGTCAACATCCCCAATCATATCCCCATGGAAACATGTAATCAAGCAGTTGTTTTTCTTTTGTGTTTCCACTCCCACAGTTCTTTTTCTGGATGTGGATAGAGTTCTTTCTCATAAGTCCCTCAGAATTGTCCTGGATCATTGCATTGCTGTTAGTAGAGAAGTCCATTACATTCATTTGGACCTCAGTGTATCAAGTCTCTGTGTACAATGTTCTTCTGGTTCTCCTTTCACTCCACATCACTTCCTGGAGGTTGTTCCAGTTTCCATGGAATTCCTCCACTTTATTATTCTTTTGAGCACATATACCACAGTTTGTTCAGCCATTCTCCAACTGAAGGGCATCCCCTCATTTTCCAATTTTTGGCCACCACAAAGAGTGCAGCTGTGAATATTCTTGTACAAACATTTTTCCTTATCTTTTTGGGATACAAACCCAGCAGTGGTATGGCTGGATCAAAGGGTGAGCATTCTTTTAGAGCCCTTTGCTATAGTTCCGAATTGCTTATGGTATATTTCTGAAAAACTAGCATACGTTTCTTGTTGACTATATCACACTTTTCTGTTTTGCTGTATCATTTTAAAGATGCTATCTATCTTCCACTCTTCTCAGGGTCCCTCATCATTTCATGCCTGGATAATTTCAGTAGCTTTCCAGGTGGCCCTGACCCATGCCCTTTTTTTCTCTTCCTTTCTATTCAGCTTGTGTCCATCTGTCAAAATGTAACATTACTGTGATATTTCTTAGATTGCTTCCTTTTTGAGATGATGCTAAAACTTAACCTCTTCTGTGAGACTTCTAATCCCTTCCTATTCAGCTTTATTCCTCCTCCACCTCCAAGACTTTACCCTGTGTTCTATCAAAATTCTCTTTACTGTTCCACAAATGTGATGTGTCTGCACTCCCTTGTCCTCTCTTACATCCTTCCCCAAAGGGACTAGAGTTAGGGATGTGCTTTAGCTGTTGTTCAATCATGTCATCTCTCCATGACCGCAGTTGGAGTTTTCTTGGCTACGATACTGGAATGGTTTGCCATTTCCTCTTCCAGCTATTCTACAGATGAGGAAACTGAGGCAAAGAGGGTTATATCATTGGTCCAGTGTCACACAATAAATGTATGAGGCTTGCTTTGTCTTCAGGAAGGTGAGTTTTCCTCACTCCAAGTCCACCACACTTCCCAACTAACCACTCTGTGGTGTGAACTCAGTAAATAACAAGTAAGAATCAAGCATCACCCTGACCATTCCCATTTGTCCTTTGTGCAGCTTGGGGCCCCCATTGAAGTCTCACCTTCTCCAGAAAGCCTTCTTTGTCATTTTGGATGTCCAGAATGAAAGGCAGGATCTTGGAGTCTTAGAGGGTGCAGAAGTCAAACCAAAGACACTAGCGAGTTCTCTAGAGATGAGTGGGTACTGGTGAAGCACCATCAGTTTTCACTTGATGTGGAAAAAGAGGCAGGGAGGGACACCTGACACCCTTAAATAAGCCTTTCTATGGGGAGGAGCTTCAATTAGAGGGAACTGAGCAGTGTGTCAGAGTAGGTAGAAAGCCTATGGGTGAGAACTGAGAGACCTAGAGTGCTATTTCTGTCATATGTTGTCATATATATTGATGCTAGACAAATAATTTAATTTCTTAGTCCTCTATACAGCTAAGACTTTTAAAACCCATAACTTCTGTCTTAGAATGAAAGCTATGTATTGATTCCAAGGCAGAAGAGTCGCAAGGGCTAGGCAGTACTGGGTAAGTGACTTGCCCAGGGTCACACAGGTAGAACATGTCTGAGGCCAGATTTGAACTCAGGACCTCCTGGTTCCAGGTCTGACTATCTATCTACTGCTCCTCTCTAAGACTTTTAAGTCTTTTTTTGTGGGATATTTTATTTTTTGTTTTACATTTTATTTTAATTTTTCATGTTTACATGAAAATACTCTTCAATGGGGCTATACAAATGTTATAACTTGATACCTATTTCCATATTATTCATTTTTGCAATCAAGCAATAACTTTTAAGTCTTGGCATGACATGACATGAGAAGACATGGCATGAGAAGATGAAATGACATCTACATTGGTAGGGATAGTTTGTGCACCAGAAAGTGAATATTACCTTGCATGCTTTATTTAGTGTTACAACTTTTACTTAATCCAACATTATATCTGAATAGAACAGAGACTTAGGCAAGCACTAGGAATACTAAGGCAAAAACAGTCCCTGTCCTAAAGAGTTTACAATATAATGGGAGAGACAACTTAAAATGGTTAAGATTAAGAGATAAAAAGAAAGCCAGCATGATTTTCAAGTCAAATCTGAGGCTGTTTGATTTCATCAGGTCTTCAAGGATGTATTTCTTTGGTCAATATTTCAACAGCCTAAGGAATAATTTCCCTTCTGGTAGAATTCTCTAGAAGTCCCTACAGTTCTTCAGTTTTAAGGATTAAAGCCGTTGAAGATCTGTTAAAAAGTAGTTAATCAACTACAGTAATTAACACATCACAGTGCCTGATAACATATTACTTATTTAATATAGACCACTAATGGACTTATACTCCTTAAGAATTTCCTGAGTCCCTTTTTTCCCTTTATTTTTCTTTCTTATCCACTACCCTCTTCTTTCTCCTCACATTTCTTTCTTTCTTTCTTTCTTTCTTTCTTTCTTTCTTTCTTTCTTTCTTTCTTTCTTTCTTTCTTTCTTTCTTTCTTTCTTTCTTTCTTTCCTTTCTTTCCTTTCTTTCCTTTCTTTCCTTTCTTTCCTTTCTTTCCTTTCTTTCCTTTCTTTCCTTTCTTTCCTTTCTTTCCTTTCTTTCCTTTCTTTCCTTTCTTTCCTTTCTTTCCTTTCTTTCTTTCCTTTCTTTGTATCTGTTTGTGCCTCTACCTATCCTCCCTTTAGTTTCCCCTCTTGTCAGAACCAGGGCTTGAGAAAGGTAATTAAAATGAATGAAATAGGAGACTGGTCCAGTTAGCAAGGACTAGGTCAAGTTAAGTTAACAAGCAGTCCTTAAGCATTGTGCTAAGTGCTATATGGAGATTTTCTTAAAATGACAAAGACTTGAGGACAAGGTTGGGATGGCCTTGCAGAAGTCTGAGTTTAAAACTACATTCTGAATCCAGAAGACCATTCTTGAGAGGAAGGGATAGACTTAGATATCTTGCAAGAATTATTCTATTATCTAAGGATGTGTCAGTAGGTTGGAGTAGAAGACTCAGTAGGTAGAAGGCTAGTTAAGTAGAGGCTGAATGGATTGGTTTCAGAGACCCAGTTAAAAGGAAATTGGGATCAGGGAAAGAAAATCTAGTCTCTGCAGACTTAAACTGGTGGAATGCTGTGCAAGTTAGGGGCTCCTGAGGATGCTGTATATAGTTGCTGGGAACTGGGATGTTAAGGCGATTGTGGGACCATTTGCAAGATGGATTTCCTCTTGAGCTAATGAGTTACTGACTTCAACTGCTGACATTACCCAGGATTAGGGACAGATTGGTTCCAGAGTTAACATTAAGAGATGTGGGAACAAAGAACCCAAGCAGATCGTTTTTGTCAACCTCTCCTCCTTTTACTGCCTTTCTTTCCTCTGTTTTTCCTTTCCTTTCTCTCTTCTACACTCTGTCCCTTTTCCTCTAATCATATTACTTTCTCTATTTCTCTCTTCCCCTGTTTTTTTCCCTTTTTTCCTGTCCCTTCCCTCCAATGAACATAGCATGAAATAGAGTGTTGAGTTGATATAAACATATGTGTATATATTTTTACATTTTGCATGTTTAATTATATATTAACATATAGAAAATTTTGTTTAAATGTAATAGAAATGTGTAATATTTTAAAATATACATGTTTATATAAATATATGTAAATATATGTATATATTATATGCAAATATATGATAACAAATGTTAGATATGCATTTTTAGATAGACGAATAGAAAAGTAGATATGGATGTTATTTTTTTACCTGTCATTGGGATTCAGTTCTTTTTATTTCCTGGGAGTGAGGGGTCTGGTTTCTTTTCCTTCAATTTCCCAAGCTCTTCAATGACTGATTTTCATTCTTTTAAAAACATTTTAGCCTCAGCTCCAGCTTAATCCTGTCCTTAAAAGTTTCTCCCATCCACTAAGCACTGCAAAATGGTAACTCATTCATCTTAACTATGCTGTTTCCAAGCAGATTTATTTTGCTTTTTAGGTTCATAGCTCTGGTTATTTCCATTAGCCTCTGTGCTGGTTTTCTTTAAATGTGAATGTGCCATGTGTGTGAACATATAACATTTGATCTGACTTTAAACTTGTACAAGGTAAAGGTATTTTAAGATAGAAATATCACTGCATTTTACTTTTTGCCTTGAAAACCTCAGAGAAGCTCAGTTTCCATTGTCTACCTTTTCATTATTGTTTCTATTGAGCAGCTGATGTTGGTGACCTTTAACAAAGGAGGTGGAGTTAGTTAGATTGTTCCACAACAATGGCATATGTGACCAGTGTTGATTGAAGTAATTTAGAAAGGAGACCAAATTATACAGGGTGTGATACTATGTGTTTCAGTGCATCTTTGATCTCTCCCAGTACACCCTCTGCTCCAGAGGGTCTTACCTTATACTCCATGACCTCCTTTGGGTCCATGATTTCAGGGAGTCTATGAATGTGGATGGAAAAAGAAATTATGTCTTTATTTTACTATAATTGGCTACCTTTGCAATTCCATTTTATCCATTTAAAAACACACATCTAAGAAGAATTCACTGGATTACCAAAGGGAGCCATGACACACACAAAAGGAATAAGAGCTTTTGCCTTTAGCCCAGCAGTGTCAAACTAAAATAGAAAATAAGAATTGCTAAACAGTAGATAAGGATCTCTGTAGACCATATATTGGCTTAATTTTTAAATGTAATATGGTCTATGTTTTGTTGTATTTTTATTTACTTCATTAAATGCTTCCCAGTTACATTTTAATCTGGTTTAGGTGAGGCTTGGGAGTCTTGTGGGGGTTGCATGTGTGACAGGTGGGTTCTTGGTCATCTTTGATCCAGGTCCTCCCATAATTCCTACTTGGGGATTTCATTTAATAGACCTGGAGCTTTCTTCTCTAGCTAGGCAATGCCCTAATGCACAGAGGTGGTGACCTGAAGTCAGGAAGACACATTCAAATGGGAGCTCAGAAACTTCCTAGCCCTGTGACCCTGGGAAAAATCACTTAACCTTTATTTGCCTCAGTTTCCTCCTCTGTAAAATGAAGATACCAAAGCACCAACCTCCCAGGGTTGCTGTGAAGGATTTGAAAAGTGCTTGGTACAGTGCCTGGCTTATGGGGCATAAGTAGCTGCTTAGTAAATTCTTATAATTTAGAAAAGAATTCCTTGTTATCTTTTGAATAGATAGTATTGGAGTGTGAAGCCAATTGGAACCCTCTGGTTCACTGGATGTTTGGCCCACTTTGCTTTCTATTCAGTCAACACATTTATTATGTACTAAGAATACAAATAAAAGCCAAAAAACTGTCAATGACCCAAGGAGCTTGTTTTCTTCTGTTAAAATTTTTTCTTTTCTTTTTTATTAGACAGCATGTTCACTTTTTTAATTAATATTTTTAAGAATAGATTTTTTCGGATTATATGAAATAATTTTTAACATTTGTCTTCTAAAACTTTGAGTTCCAAATTCTTTTCCCTTCTTTCCTTCTGTCCCTGAAACAGTAAGCAATTTGATGTACATTATATATGTGCAAAATATATTTCCAGATCAGTCATGTTGTAGAAGAAAAGGAGCTCACCTTCTAAGGGGAGAGACAACATATAAATAATAATACAAGATATATACAGAATAATCAGCATGATCTATGAAGGGATACATTAGTAAGGGCAAGGAGGACTGAGAGAAGCCTCCTGCAGAAAGTGGGATTTGAGCTCAGTCTTAAAGAAGCTAAGAAAGTTAAGAGACTGAGGTGGAAGAGAAAGAAGAGAGCATTCTAGGCATGGAAGACAAGCAGGGCAAAGAGTCAGGAAGTGGAATGTCCTGTAAAAGAAACATCAAGGAGGTCTGTAACTCTGGATTTTACAGAATATGGAGTGGGGTAGTATATAGGCTGACTGGCATGATAGGAGAGGGACCAGGTTATGAAGGGCTTTAAACATCCAACAGATAATTTATACATCCCAAAACAGAAATCTACTGTAAAGTTCATTGTGTCCAGGGGGCTTGCAAAGTTAGATTTTCTCCTTAAGAAAACCACTTTTGTTGGAGCTAAAAAAAGATTAAATGGAGTGAGAAAAATCAATTAAAAGGCCATTACAATAGTCCAGATGAGAAGTGATGAATTCTTTATTAGGGTGGTGGCTTCAGGAATGGAGAGAAGGGGATATATACAAAAGATGTCATGAAGGTAGAAATGGGAAGATATGATAAAAAACTGAATAAATTGGGTGAGTATGAATGAAAAGTCAAAGATGATAACAAGATTGCAAATCTGGATGACTTTGGGAATAATGGTCTTCTTGACAAGACAAAAGGAAAATTACAAAGAGGGAAGGGTTGAAAGGGGAGGATATAATGAATTCTGTTTTGGATTTGTTAATTTTGAGATGCCAAGGTAACATCCAATTTTAGTTGTCTAAAAGGCAGCTAGTGACACAGTGTTAGGAAGACCAGCATTTAAATCCAGCCTCAGACACTTCCTAACTGTGTGTCCCCAGACAAAACGAACCCTGTTTGCCTCAGTTCCTCATCTATCAAATGAACTGGAGAAGGCAATGGCAAACTATTCCAGCATTTCTGCCAAGAAAACCCCAATGAAGAGTCAGATACCATAGAAAATGGGCTGAGCAACAGCAAAAGGCATTTGGTGAGGAGTGACTAGCTCACGAGAGAGAATGGCCAGATGTGGAGATCTGGGGATGATCTTCATAGAGATGGCATTTGAGTTCACAAGAACTAATGAGACTAATTAATCAAGTGCGTTTTGAGAGGAAGAAGTCCCAGAAAAGTACCCCACAGAAAACCCATCTTGGTAGACTCAGAAGGAGTGGTCAGACTGGTAGGAGAACCAGGAGAGAGCTATGCCACGGAAATCTTGAGTGGAGAGAATATCCAGGAGGAGAAGGTGAAGAGTGTCCCTAAAGAGATGTGGATCAACTATAAAGAATGAATAAGTAAGGTGATTAGATTCTGCCATTGATATCATTGGGAAATTAATAGAGGCTAGTTTCAGTCATTCTTGTCTGATTACTTATAGAATATTTAATTAATAACACAGATACTCAGGCAGCTCCCTTCAATACTAGTCAGGGACCAGTGATGATAGCAGAACCCTAGACTCTGTCTTACCTGAAGTTGTCTTAGGATCAGAGGCAAGGGTAGGAAAGGGGAGAGAGATGGAGACAGAGACAGAGAGACAGTGACAGCTAGAGAGAGAGGGAGAAGGAGACAAGAGAGACAGAGACAGAGCACATATATGCTTATATACACATATATGTATATACAGCACATATATAAGATGTATATACATACATATATGTATGTAAGTGTGTATACACACTTACAAATAAAATCATTTCAGAGCTAAAAGAAACCTTCCAGGTAATCTAGTTCAACTCTATCTCCCTGGATTTTAAAGTTATAGAAACTGAAGTCTACATTGAGAAGTGTTTTGCTCAGTCACATAGGAAGTAAGAATTGGAGGCAGAATATGAACCCAGGTCCTATAATTTCAGATCTAATACAATACAGAGGCAATTCAAAAGTAAATAACTGCTATTTTAAACATTGTCTGTCCCTTTCTGTCTTTGTGTGTGTTCAGTGCTCCTTTTAGTGGGGAGTAATGTTCTGATCTCATTTTAAGAAACTTCCCATTTTGCACCACTCTTTTCTTAGGATTTATAGAAAATAATCTCAAGCTGCTTTTCTCAATGTATCCTCTAAATTAAATTTATATAGATTTATAAAATTTTTATATTTATAAATATTTATAAAATTTATATATTTATGTATTTATAAATTTTATATATTCATAAAATATGTTTATAAAATTCACATATATATTTGCATACTTTTATAAAATTTATATATATTTATAAAATTCATATAATTATATATATTTGTAAAATTTATATACCTAAAATTGAGAAGATGTGTTGCTTAGGATTAAATATGTACTGTTTTTAGCTTTTTTTTTTTTAACACTTACTTTCAGTCTTAGTAACATCTCTAAGACAGAAGGGCCAAGACAAGGCAAACAGGGTTAAGTGACTTGCCTAGGGTTACATAGAGAAATATCTGAGGCCACATTTGAACCCAGGTCCTCTCAAAGCCAGGCTTGGTGTTCTATCCACTGAACCACCTAACTGTCCCTGGTATTACTAGTAAAATCTTATTTTCATTGCTATTCTTTATTTTTACCACCTTCATTTCCATAGACATTGAAGGACCTGGTGGTACAGTGGATAAAATGGAGAGAGCTGGACCAGAACTCAGGAAGACATTAGTCCAAATATTATTATTTGGATTTATTAGCTGTGTGGCTTGGGACCAGATACTTAACTGCTATTTTGCTTCAATTTCTTAAACTAGAAAAGGGGATAATAATAGCACTTACCTCTTAGGGTTGTTGTGAGGATCAAATGAGATGATATGTATAACGTGCTTGCTTCGCAGAGTGCTTGGCACATAGTAGGTATTATATAAACTCTCTCTGTCTCTCTTTGTCTTTCTGTCTCTTCTCTCTCTGTCTCTCTCTCTCTCTCTCTCTGTCCTCTGTCTGTGTCTCTGTCTGTCTGTCTGTCTGTCTGTCTGTCTCTCTCTCTCATTCTGTCTCTCTCTCTCTCTCTCTCTCACTCTCACTGTCTTCCCTTTCCCTCCTCTCCCTCTTGAAACAAATCAAAAAGAAGGGGAAAATCATTGCATCACTCTGGGCATCTCTTGTCTACCATCCCTTCAGAGAGGGAATGGGTTGCTGTCCAGACTCTTTCTCTGGGCCCTACTTGGTCTGTATAATTCTGCCTCATCTGATTGAATTCGTTTACATTTACATTGCTATGCTTGCCCCCCACCCTTATTTCATTCTGCCTTAGGTCATTGAAGTATTCTGGACTGCTATTACTTGTTAACTTCAGTCAACATCTTTAATTATTTAGGTGATCTGAAGATGATGGCATCAAGGATTATACAGACTTCTTTTGAGTAAACAATTCCAGCAAGAGATTAAACCCTTATAATAAAGGTCTGGGAAATAGCTAGAATATTGAAATAGCAGGAAAATAGATTCTTGGTGCAAGTTCCTTAGGATGTTTTCCAAGCAGCAATACTTGTGCTGAACTAAATTTTTAGATCTAATTCATAGTTGAATAAGCACATATATAAATACCTTGTTTCTAACCAGGGCTGTAGCATTAGTCATATATTCTTTGGGCTAGTTGAATTAATTTAATTTTTATTTTATTTTATAAAAAACCTTTACCTTCTATCTTAGAGTCAATGCTAAGTATCAATCAATTCCAAGGTAGAAGAGCTAGGCAATTGGGATTAAGTGACTTGCCCAGGGTCACATAGCTAGGAAGTATCTAAGATCATATTTGAACCCAAGATTTTCCCATTGAGCTACCTAGCTGCCCCTATCCACCTAGTTGCCCTTAGTTGATTGATTTTTTAAAAAATTACCTTTCACTTTAGAATTAATACTAATTATTGGTTCAAATGGCTTGGCAATGGGGGGTCAAGTGACTGGCCCAGGGTCACACAGCTGGGAAGTATCTGAAGTCAGATTTGAACCCACTCTCAATCCACTGAGCTACCAAGCTGTCCCCCTGATTTATTTTTTAATGTGGACCCAGTAGTTACCATCAGTTGCTATTTGAGACCCTGTTGGTCAGTGGCTCTCTGCTTAGGGCCATGCTATTGTTCTATGGTTATATACATCATTCTATTTTTCTTTCCTTTTAGTGAGGAAAGGAATTGACTTTTTTCAAGTCCAATTGACAGATAAAAGTAAGATGGTGCTATCAAAGTTCTAATTTACATATTTCCTCTGAAGGGAGGAAAGAAAATCAATTCTTTTAATAGATCAAACTAGTGTAGCTCCCTTTTTTTAAGGTGGATGAAATTGTAGTTTGATCTTGTAATGTATTTTTGGATTTATAAGATAATGCTTGGAGGGAATAAGCATCTGAGATATTTTAATGCAACTCTAATTGAAGTTTGTTTGTGGCACAAAGAATTAATTATGAAATTAAAGATGAAAAAAACAGACTATCTCGCCTATCTCTCTGCTTTAAATACATGGCATTGCTATGTTTCTCATCAGAAGAAAACTGATTGGAGAAGCAATTTTAAAATAACAACACATTTTGGGTGGATTA
The DNA here is from genome assembly GCF_027887165.1 of Monodelphis domestica. Lineage (NCBI taxonomy): Eukaryota > Metazoa > Chordata > Mammalia > Didelphimorphia > Didelphidae > Monodelphis > Monodelphis domestica. Next base: position 499,199,708 of record NC_077229.1, on the reverse strand, counting down.
ACTTTGCATGGGGAATTATTGAGCATGCCAGATCTTGTCGACAATTGACAGTTAAGTGTTTGGCTGAAAATATTCTTGGATGATTTGCTGAAATTTAAATTGAATAACATTTGCTGATAAATCGAAATATAGTTTCTGAATTTTGGCATTTTAATTAATTTAGATGTGTGACCATTCACAATAGAGACTGCTTTGCTCTCTTTCAGGCAATTACATTCAGAGGATTATTCAAATAATACACTTGAGAGTTTGGCTCTGAATAGCAGCTCTGGCTATGGTTTCCCAGCTCTTGGGTTGTGACCCTGGGAAAGGTCATGGAAGCTTTCTGTAGTTTTCTGACTTTTGCTTTAATAAGTAGAATTACAATAGCTATTTCATTTCTGCCAGGAGAGGGATGGGAAGAAGCTCAGTGTCATCTGCAAATTCTTTTCATTCTTGGGGTCCCCTGTTTGTGAGGATGGTCTTGGAACCCAATCTGCTCCATTGACAGGAGTATGTGTGCCATCTTCCATCTTTGTTTTTAAAGCCTTTTCCTTCTCTTTTTAAATCAAAACTGTGTATTAGACTCAAGGAGGCAGAAGAGTGGTAAGGGCTAGGCAGTGGAGATTAAGTGATTCCTCCAGGGTCACACAGTTAGGAAGTATCTGAGACCATATTTGAACCCAAGACCTCCTGAATCTAGTACTGGCTCTCAATCCACTGAGCCACCTCTTCCCATTCTCCTTTATAAGCACTCTTGAAAACTTTGTAAAAAAAATTTTAAGTCATTAATTGCTACAGATACTTTCCAGATTTTAAAAAATGATTGATGATCCAGTTATCTTCTCAAAGGCACTTGAATAGTGATGTGGGATCGTAGAGAGGGAGGTGGCCAGTTTGAGTTTCCCCTTAAAAGTTTCAGAAATTTCATCAACACTGGCTCTGGGAAGAGAGAAATCTATTCAAGCTCTCTGTAACTCTGACTCCTTCTTCCAGAGAAGGTACCTGCCAGTGTTGGTAAAGAGAGTTTCTCTTATGGAAATTTCTTGTAACAATGAGGTTATAAGGTCCATTTCCTGTCCTGTGTTTCAGCACTTTGTCAGATCAGTTGCTCGAAACATATAAAACAAGGCTATTAATGATGCTTCAGTCAACAAAAATTTACTCCTCTATTTGAATTGTTGGGCAACTAGGTGGCACAGTGGATGGATTGCCAGGCCTAGAGTCAAGGGGACTTATCTTCTTGAGTTCAAATCTGGCCTTAGACACTTATTAGTTAGCTGCATGACACTTAACCTTGCCTGCCTCAGTTTCCTTATTTGTAAAATGAACTTGAGAAGAAAGTGGCAAAACACTCTAGTATCTTTGCCAAGAAAATCCCAAATTGGTCATGAAGAATTGGGCATGATTGAAAAACAACTTGAATAACAACCATTGGACTCTAGTGGTATTTGAACTTAAATAAGTGAACTCCAGCAATATTTCATTTTAGGGTTAAATGAGAGGCAGCCCAACTTGGCTTTGCAATGGAGAAGGTCTGGATTCAATATGTGTCAGCAAGTATGTTGGTAATATACCTAGGGGCTAATGGTTTGACCTTTCAGTGCCCTAGGTCAGTGGTGTGAAACTCAGATGTAAATGGGGGCCCCCAAATCATACATAAAGATCCCTGTGAGCTACATGTTGACTTTGAAAAACCACATATTCGTATTATTTGTTTTACTGTGTTTTAATCTATCTTTTATTTTATTTTGTGCATTTACTTTGTTAAATATTTTCCAATTATATTTTCATCTGATTCTGACTGAAGTAGGGAGTGTTGTAGACCACCTGAGGACCCCCCCCCCCAATTTCCCATGCCCAGCACCTCTGTCTTAGACTATTCTCTAAGATTCCAGAGTTGTATATGTGTTTTTGTGTGAGCTTCTCGAGGGCAGGGACTGTTTTTTGTCTTCTTTTGAATCCCCAGCTCTCTGCACTCTGCCTGTCCTGTACTAGGTGTTTAATAAATACTTCTTGACTTGATGGAGAGAGTTTCCAGATTTCTACCTTTCCGCCATTGTCCCACCTCCCTAAATAAAATGGGTTAAAGGGATGCTTATGGGGATGATGTTTGACTTTATTCATTCGCAGTGTGTGTCTGAGAACATGTGTTTTACAGAGTATCATAGGAACCACATGGAACATGATCTGAAATTGGGGACTGATCTTTAACGGGAACACTCTCTCCTTGCATTTGTATGGTGAGCCATTCTTGATATGGTCTCATTGTTAATCTTTTCATTAATTTTCAATTCAATGCCCCTAAATTACACTCTAGGTCCATATTCTGTCGATGAACTAACAGGAGGAATTCCCCAAAGTTCTTGATTTCATTTTTAATCTCAAACCCTTCTCGAATGTATCTGTGATGAAGAATGAGGATATTCTCTTTGTGCTTTTTATAATATCTTTGGCATAGAATATTTCAAAATAATTTCCCCAGTAGTCCCTACATAGGAAAACATTGGCATTACAGCAGGAAAAAAAAAAGATTTATAGTTTTAGTTCCACTTTGTTTGATTTTCTTAGAATCATAGATTTAATGTGGGAAGGAAACTTGGAGGTCATCTAGTCTAACCCCCTTATTTTACAGGGGAAGAAACAAAGGTCCCCAACTAGTGGAATGGCTTGCTCAGGGTTACTATAGCAATAATGGGGAAGGGAACAAGATCCTGACTCAGGTCCTCTAAGAATTAATCGAGAGCTCTTTCCACTTGCCAATTCCACTTCTGTTTTGTAGAGAAACAGATTTTGATTTAACCCAACCCAACCTAACCTCTTCTTCCAAACAATTAGAGCTCTTCATTAATGAGTGGGTACTAACAGAAAGGAGCACAAGCACAGCCCTCTAGGGATGCACCCCTTCCCTGCTTTACTAAAGAGCAAGTCTGTGACTTTGTTATAAAAGAGATTCTTATTCAGGTCTGATTTGGTAACACTGGATAGACCATTGAGCTCGGCGTCAGAAAGACCTGAGTTTAGATCCAGCCTAAGACAAGTCACTCAAACCTTCATTTTCATCAACTTCCTCATAGTAAGACCTACCTTTCAGAATCAAATGAAAAGAATATTGGTAAAAAGTATATATAGCACAATGCCACAGCACAGAGTAAGCCATAGATAATTGCCTATTTTCTCCTCCATCTCTGATTTTGGTGTATCCTTTTTTTTGAAGGACTGTCAAGGAAGGCAAATTAGCAGGATCTTGAAACATTTTTACTTTCTTCCTGACTTTTTTCTTGACCTTGAAGCATTTATTCTTACATGTATGAAAAGGAAAGGAGAAATTTGATTTCTAATTCATTTGGCTTATAAAGATATAGCTTTATTTAAGTTCCTAAATAGATTTTCCATGCCTCTTTTTCAATCCTTAAATATAGTGAGGCCAAACGGTTCCTGGATGGGCAGTCATGGTTGTGACTCAGTGTGGAAAATGTAGAGGTTAATGATCTGCAAGAAGAGCCTTTTCCTTCCCCCACAATTGTAACATTTCTTCCCTTCATCCAACCACATTTAAAATCTCAGGTTTTGCTTTCTCCCTTGGTGGTCACTGATACTGCTTTCTCTCTACTACGCCTTGTTCTCCTTAGATTCCATATATGATATAATTTTAAAAAGAAAAACCATTTTCTCATTTTTTCTAGTGTCTCAGTCCATTTCTTAACCACTAAGCCTTTTTGGCACAAAAACTCATCTCTCCTGAGTGATTGGTGTTGGGAGACTTTAAGTGAGCTTATAAACACCCTTTCCCTTAAATAGTTTCTAAAAAATGGTGCTCCTTTAAATTCAGCACAGATTTTTTTTTCCCTCCTGAAGACTGTAGGCTTCAACAGCTTGACGAATTCTCATTGGTTACTTAAAGGTATTCTTTTCCTGGGTTGTGCATTGCTCTTTTAAGATCACCGTCCTGCCTGAGCACAGTCTGGTATTGCTCTATCCCTTAAATGCTTACTTGGGAATTTTAGCCTGGGATAGGTAATTCTCGTGTGAGTCTGTACTGTACTGCTTTGCTCATGGGGAGCCCTTCTGTTGCTTTATTTTGACCATGGTATTTGTTAAGGAAAAATCAGAAGTAGAAAATGACACATTTTGAGGTAATATAGTGTTATTTCAATGTAAGGCAATCCGATTTTGGCGTCTTTCTTGGGAAAGCAATTGTTGTGAATCACAAGCACCAGATCTACCCACCTTCATGATTATTCATACATGTTCACATCTCTGATTTTCTTGATTATTTAATATCAGGAAATGGAAAGATACTGACTTCTGGAATATGCCTTCCTAGTATTCCTCTATTTTGACATTTATGGGGGAACAGAAGAAGCTGCACTATCATATATGCAGTAGAAATTGGTAATTATAATAATAAGAGCATTTATAGAGGGCTTTAAAGTTCACAAAGTGTTTTAGATATGTTATCTTATTTGATTCTCACAACTCTCTACCCAGGAGGTAGGTGCTATTATTATTCCCATTTTATACATGAGGAAACTGAAAAAGAGAGTAAGTGATTCGCTCAGGTCATAAAACTATTAAATACCTGAACCAAGACTTGAACTCCCTTGACAGTAGATGGAGCCCCCAGGGCTGGAGTCATGAAGACCACCTCCCTAAAATCTGGCCTCAAACACTTACTCTTTGTGTGATCTACACAAGTCACGTAACCCTGTTTGTTTCAGTTTCCTGAAGTGTCAAATGAACTAGAGAAGGAAATAACAAACTACTTCAATATTTTTGCCAAGAAAACCCCAAATGGAGTTATGAAGAGTTGGACAAGACTGAAAAAATGACTGATCCTCAACTTCTAATCCTTGGGTTATAGCACTGTTCACTTCTGTCCACCTACCTAATACACTTTGCTTTAGTGTTAACATACCTAAAAATACATGAGATCTAACTTTGTTAGGGAATGAGAAAATGCAGTTAAAATGAATTGGTGGTAGAGTCGGAATGGTTTCAGAAGATAATAGTGAATGTGGGCTTTGTAAATAGGAGGCAACTTAAAATGTTCTTCATGGTGATCATGGAGGAAGAGGAGGAGGAAGAGAAGAAATCTCTGTTCATCAGGTTCACATATGACTTTAGGAGAGAGAAGGTCATAATCTTCAGAAAAGAAGTTGATTGTTAACCTATTTATAACCACTTTTCAACTCAAGTCAAGTGTTCAGTTTGGGGAAGAAACTGCTGCTTCAGTAACTTTGAAGGAATTAAAAACCAAAGGTTCTTTTCAGCATTTTTTTTTTTGGTCATAGCTTTACATTTGCATAAGAGAATTAAGTCTCTCCCCCTTTTTTTAAAACAAAAACTCTTAACAATATGCTCGCATTTTTCCTTTTTCATACTTAGAGATTTACAATAGTAAAAGGGAAATAATTTCCAAAATGTCCAGATGATCTTAATATTTAAATCGCAATGATCTAGTGAACATTCTTTTAATCTTGCTTTTTTTTGTTTTTTACAAATTACAGATTAATAGAATATGTATTTATTTCCAACATCAAAACAGTTAGATGACATTTGGCATTGCACTACTCTAAATAAAGGCAGTGTCAATGAAAGGTGTTTTTTTTTCCTCCCTCTATCAGTTTTGATGGTTTTGTTGATGTTATTGACATGGTCCTGTGATTTCAGATCAAAGTCACTTGAGTACTTTATCAATTTTGTACTTTCTCTTCAGAGGTTCTTTACTGGGACTGCAGGTAGGAGAACCAACCAAAAACAAAAACAAGTTATACTTCTTCCTCCTAAGACTTCATGCTTATTGATGGCTATTTCTATTTTAATGCTTACTTGAATTTGGTTATGTCAAATATTCTTATTTCAATATAACTAATGTCTTTTGTAATCCTCTGTATTTTAACTTTTTGCACTTAAAAAGCATGATTCGAAGAAGTGGTAGAGGCATTCACTAAGAATTGCTAAAGGGTTCTATGACACAAAAATGGTGAACTCCCACTTTAGGTTCTGTGATTCTGCACTATTCATCTTTGCCACCTTCTTTTGACTGTTTTTCCTTACAATAATTTCAGTTTGATTTGAAGGATTGAGGATTTTTAAGTACTATCCAAATCTAGCATTTCAGTTAATCACATTAGCTATTGCGTATTCCATTTCCCCTTAAGATTCTGATGGTTGTCACATATGGGGAAGCATGACTTATAAAATGAGGATATAGGAAACAAAAACCAAAAAAATGTTTAAAAGGAGATACCTGCAACAAGTGTGAGGTACAACTAATCTGCAAATTGAATTAAATTACTGACTTAAGGGTCTTGATGATTGTTGTTTTTGTTTTTAAGTTATTAATCCTATGACTCTTTTGTGGCTCTTTTAAACTCTGTGCAACCTTCTCTCCTCCATCTATCTTCCAAAGTCTGTCCAAGTTCATGGTCATTGTTTCCAAGACACTATCTATCCATCTCTTTTTCTGCCATCTCATTTTCCTTGTGCCATCAATCTCTCCCAACATAAGGTTTTTTTTTTTTCCAGTGATCCCTGTCTTCTCATTATGTGGCTAAAGGAAGTAAGTATTTATCTTTGATAATAACAATAGCTTATTGACCTAAAAGAATGTATTGGAAGGTTATAAGCATATTCTTTGATCTGCCTTCTTATGAGCACTAGCATGACTGAAAAAAATAAATTAGACCAAGCAAACCAACAAAAATCACATGATTATCTCAATAGATGCAGAAAAATCCTTTGACAAAATACAACTCATTCTTATTGAAAACACTAGAAAGCATAGGAATAGAAGGGCCTTTTGTAAAAATAATAACCAGTATATATCTAAAACGATCGGCAAGCATCATCTGCAATGGGGATAAACTAGAAGCCTTCCCAATAAGATCTGGAGTAAAGCAAGGATGCCCATTATCACCTCTAGTATTTAACATTGTACTAAAAACACTAGCAGTAGCAATTAGAGAAGAAAAAGAAATTGAAGGCATTAAAATAGGTAATGAGGAGACCAAACTATCACTCTTTGCAGATAATATGATGGTTTACTTAAAGAATCCTAGAGAATCAACCAAAAAGCTAGTGGAAATAATCAACAACTTTAGGAAAGTTGCAATATACAAAATAAATCCACATAAGTCATCAGCATTTCTATATATTCCCAACTCATCTCAGCAGCAAGAGTTAGAAAGAGAAATTCCAGTGGGCAGCTGGGTGGCTCAGTGGATTGACAGTCAGGCCCAGAGACAGGAGGTCCTAGGTTCATATCTGGCCTCAGACACTTCCCAGCTGTGTGACCCTGGGCAAGTCACTTGACCCCCATTACCTAGCCCTTACCACTCTTCTGCCTTGGAGCCAATACACAGTATTGTATAATATATATATATATATACATATATGTATATATATATATAAATACTTCAGAATTGTAATAGATGATAATGAGGAGGTATATTTGATGGTTAATTGATAAGACAGTTATCTTATTTCTTCTGTCTTTTCCTCCTCCCTCTATACCTCCCTTCCTCCCATTTTCTCCCTCTCTCCTAGCCTCCCTCTTCAGCCTCTTTAGCTTCCCTTCCCCTTGTCTTCTACTTCCTACTAAATCACTCAAGGTGAGTTTGTGGTGTCTCAAATGAAAAATATTTTATCTTCTTTTATCTTAAGTAAGGGTTTATTTGTGGAAGACAGGAAAAGTTGGAGGTAAGAGGGTTAAGGATTTCCCTAGACTACAGGTTGACCTCCAGTTGGAGGATATTGGGATAGAGTTCACCTAGAGATGAATGATTGATAGGTCTAGCAGTTCAGTCACTATCATAAACAGAGCAAGTCAAAGACATTATCCAAGTCCAAGAGATAAATCAACTCCTCCTTCCCTGATATATGACAACCAGAAGAAGACAGGTAATCTGAGTTCAGCCAGAAGTTTGTTTGGCTCCAAACTGTCTTTCCCAGTAACATTCCAAATGGAATCTTTGTTTGATTGACAGGTCACCACTCAGTCACTGCTTCTTCCTTTTGCATGCTTTCCCAATTCCTCTTTCACAGAATCTATCTGCTAAGACAAACATAGGAACTATATGAACACAACTACAAACCACTCTCCACACAATTAAAACTAGATCTAAACAATTGGAAAAACATTAACTGCTCATGGGTAGGACAAGCTAACATAATAAAAATGACAATCCTACCCAAACTAATTTACTTATTTAGTGCCATACCCATCAAACTACCAAAAAAACTTTTTTACTGACTTAGAAAAAACAATAACAAAGTTTATTTGTAAAAACAAAAGATCAAGAATATCAAGGGAAATAATGAAAAAATAAATGTGAAGGAAGGTGCCTTAGAAGTACCAAATCCTAAAATGTACTATAAAGCAGTGGTCATCAAAACAATATGGTACTGGTTAAGAGACACAAGGGAGGATCAGTGGAATAAACTTGGCGTAAGTGACCTCAGCAAGACAGTCTATGATAAACTCAAAGATCATCCCAGCTTTTGGGACCAAAATCCACTATTTGACAAAAACTGCTGGGAAAACTGGAAGACAGTGTGCGAGAGATTAAGTTTGGATCAACACCTCACACCCTACACCAAGATAAATTCAGAATGGGTGAATGACTTGAACATAAAAACAGAAACTATAAGTAAATCAGGTGAATACAGAATAGTATACTTGTTAGACCTTTGGGGAAGGAAAGATTTTAAGACCAAGCAAGAGCTAGAAAAAATCACAAAATGTAAAATAAATAATTTTGATTACATAAAATTAAAAAGTTTTGTACAAACAAAACCAATGCAATCAAAATTAGAAGGGAAGCAACAAATTTGGAAACAAATCTTTATAACAAAAACAAAGATGTAATTGCTCAAATTCATAAAGAGCTAACTCATTTGTACAAAAAAATCAAACCATTCTCCAATTGATAAATGGGCAAGGGACATGAATAGGCAATTTTCAGTTAAAGAAATCAAAACTATTAATAAGCACATAAGAAAATATTCTAAATCTTTTATATTAGAGAAATGCAAATCAAAACAACCCTCAGGTATCACCTTACACCTGGCAGATTGGCTAATATGACATCAATGGAAAGTAATGAATGCTGGAGGGGAAGTGGCAAAATTGGGACATTAATACATTGCTGGTGGAGTTGTGAATTGATCCAACTATTCTGGAGGGCAATTTGGAACTATGCCCAAAGGGCAACAAAAGAATGTCTACCCTTTGATCCAGCCATAGCACTGCTGGGTTTGTACCCCCGAAAGAGATAATAAGGAAAAACGACTTGTACAAGAATATTCATAGCTGCGCTCTTTGTGGTGGCAAAAAAAATGGAAAATGAGGGGAAGCCCTTCAACTGGAGAATGACTGAACAAATTGTGGTATATGTTGGTGATGGAATACTATTGTGTTTAAAGGAACAATGAACTGGAGGAATGAACTGGAACGACCTCCAGGAATTGATGCAGAGTGAGAGGAGCAGAACCAGGAGAACATATATATGGACACTGATACACTGTGGTACAATTGAATGGAATGGACTTCTCCATTAGTGGAAATGCAATGATCCAGGACAATTCTGAGGGATTTATGAGAAAGAATGCTATTCACATTCAGAGGAAGAACTGTGGGAGTAGAAACACAGAAGAAAAACAACTGCTTGATCACATGATTAGTGCATCCTAGTGTAAATATCAATAATATGGAAATAGGTCTTGATCAATGACACATGTAAACCCCAGTGGAATTGTGCTTTGGCTACAGGAAGGGGGGGAAGGGAGGAAAAGAAAATGATTCTTGTAACTATGGAAAAATATTCTAAATCATCTAATGAATAAAATTTTCAAAAAAATTATCAGATACAAATAAGCACATTACATAATGATGTTTTTCTTTGTTGATTATTGACTGGATTAGATAGAATGACTTGACTCATCCTGTTACAGATTTACTTTAGGGCTATCTTTAACTTTGCTAAGTTGTCAGGCATACTCAGAAATCATTTGTCAAGTTGGCTTTTTTTTAAGCCCTACTTCTTAAATTTATTGGCATATCTCATCTTAATTATTCTGGTTTTGTGAATTCTTTGAATTGCGTACTTTTTCTACTGATGCTATTTGCAGCCTATCTACATCCTCTTACTCCTCTTCTTGTTTTCCTATAAATTATTCAATGGGGGCCATTCAAAATGTTGGTTTCCTTCCTTTAGTTCGGTCTCTGACCCTCTGTCTCTCTCTCCCTCTCCCTCTCCCTTTCTCTCCCTCTCTCTCACTTTCTCTCTCTTTCTTCTTCTTCTGCTGCTTCTCCTTCCTCTCCCCCTCTCTCAAATTATTATTGATTTATTTTTAAACATTCTTTTCTTTTTAAATTGAGTTCCAAATTCTCTTCTTCCCTCTCACCCCTCTCCAATCCACTGAGAAGGGAAGCAAAGTGATATCAATTATACATGTGAAATTTTGCAAAATATATTTCCATGTTAACATTATCACACTAAAGGAATGCAATAAAATTATATTTTAATTTGTGTTCAGAGTTTATCAGTTCTCTCTCTGGAGGTGGATAGCATTTTTTCATCAAGAGTTCTTTGGAATTATTCTAGATTATTGTATTGATCAGAGTAGCTCAGTCTTTCATAGTTGATAATCATTATGGCATTTCATTTACCATATACAATAATGTTCTGGTTCTTTTCACTTCACCTTTGCCTCAGTTCATATAGGCCTTTCCAGGTTTGCTTCCTCCACCCTCCCCCCCCCAAATTACTTCCCCTTTCATATCTCCAGGCACAATATTGTTCCATTACAATCACATGCCACAATTTGTTTAATCATTCCCCAATTGAACATCCCCCTCAATTTTTCAATTTTTTTGCAACTTCAAAAAAACTACTTTTCCATTTAAAAAATCTCTTTGGAGTACAGACCTTGTGAAATTGCTGGGCAAAAGGCTATGCCTAGTTTTATAGACCTTTGGGTTCATTTCCAAAGTGTTCTGTAACAGTCCACAACTCCACCAACAGTTTATTAGTGTACCTATTTTTCTTCATCCCAGACAGCATTTGTCATTTATGTTAGATGTGAGATGGTTCTTCAGAGTTATTTTCATTTCTCTAATCAATGGTGACTTAGAACATATTTTCATATGATTAGAGATATCTTTGATAAGAACTGCCTATTTATATCCTTTGACCATTTATCACTTGGGGAATGGCTCTTATTTTTATAAATTTACTTTAGTTCCCTATAAAGTTAAGAAATTAGACCTTTAACAGCAAAACTTGCTGTAAACATTTTTTGTAATTCAATGATTATGGTACCTTTTAGTAAAATTAATTTCTCTAATTTTTCCTTTTAATTATGTCCATTTTTGCTTTTGCTTTGAGATCATGATTGCTACCCCTGTTTTTTTTTTCAGTTTAGCTGAAAAATATTAAATTCTCCTCCAGCCCTTTATTTTATCTCTCTCTCTCTCTCTCTCTCTCTCTCTGTGTGTGTGTGTGTGTGTGTGTGTGTGTGTGTATGCATGCACGTTTGTGTGTGTGAGAGAGAGAGAGTTTCTGTTTCTGTTATAAACATGATATTTTGAATCCTGGTTTCTAATCTGTTCTGTTATCTTCATCCATTTTATGGATGAGCTCATCCCTTTTACATTCACTATTAAGATTACTTACTGAACATTTCTGTGTATTCTGTTTTCTTTTGTTATCTTTCTCCTTTCTTTTTTATCCACTCCCTCAATGTCTTTTGTCTCCTTCCACTCCCATTTCCCTTTTCTAGTTTTTTTGATGTTACAAATTTACTGATGGACACCAAAGGCTGTCATTTACTTATCTCTTATTTAATGGCTTGGGCATCACACCCTCCTTGTATTTATTTGACCATTACCCTGGGATACTCTTTATAGGTGGCTCTTACTAGAGACCATAGTCTTTCATGACCTGAAGTCATACAGCATCATTAGAAGAAGATTAAAAAATTGACCCTTTTCTTCAGGGAAAAATTTGGGTTCATGAAATAACCAATCGAATTTCTCAGAGGTAATGCAGGCCATTCTCTCTTGTTTATTTTTGGGCACTACTCATTGTTCATGCCTATTCTAAGATTTGTATAATAAAAAACTGCTTTATGAATTGTCTATACAACGTATCCCAACCTACATCAAGAATTTTTAACTGTGAGTTCCCATCTCTCTATTATTGGTTTCTTTTGTAATCCTAAGGTTTTTATTGTGTACTTTAATAGACATTTTGATAAGGGAACATACATATGTACCTCCACACTGCCAAAGGGGGTTCATGATGGAAAATAAAAAGATTAAGGATCCCTGGACAGTGAATCCATTGTCAATTCAGACACTGTGCTGGAAGTCCTTCATGATTTTGACAGGTACCTTTAGCAAATAACTATCTGTGCTTTATGTCTTTCTTAATATTAATAATGAGAGGAGCATTGAAATGTTATTTCTCCATCCTTCAAGGAATCTTAAATAATTTTGATAAATGCTTGGGAGATACCTTGTTTGAGAGCATTTGCTTGAGTTGTTTGCTTTACTGAATTTAGAGACTTGTTTTCTAGTCAACAAACTATAAGTGTAATGGGCTGTTGCCTTCATCAATTGTGAGACCATAAAAATGTCTCTTGTATGATATTGTTTATAAAATACTTCTTCCAGTTATACCTTCATCCACAATGCCTGCAATGCATGTAAATATAATATTTATTATTTCCTTTTTTTTTTGAGTCTGAGCCTCCTTATCATCTAGTCTCAAAGTGCAGCTCCCACTCATAAATCCAATTCCCACTGCTAATGTGTTTCATTACTGAAATAGGTTGGTTTGCCCCTTCTTAGGCAGCTTCCAGCTCTCCGGGAATACCATATTACAATTGAATTTAGTTTAGCAACTGATCAGTTTATCTTTAGTTTTAGCTCAGAACTCCTGAACTCAAGCAATCCTCCATTCTTAGCTTCCCAAATAGCTAGTTTTACAGGTATTCACCACCATTGATTACTTAGAAAACATTTTTGTAACAAAGGTAAACCTTAGGGAGCATCTGGGTGGCTCAGTGGATTGAGAACCCATGTTTAGAAGACTGGAGGTCCTAGGTTCAAATCTGACCTCAGACACTTTCTAACTGTGTGACCCTGGGCTTAACCCCTATTGCCTAGCCCTTACCACTCTTCTGCCTTGGAACCAATACATAGTATTTATTCTAAGACAGAAGGTAAAGGTTTAAAAAAATCAACAAAGGTAAATCTTGTATGTAGGTATATTAATGTTCTCTCTATGCCTTTTTTTTTTCTGGGATAGGAGAGAGTACAGTGTTACAAGGCAATTTTTTTTTTTTGAGCAAGTCTTCAATGTCCCCCTCCCTTCTTTTAGAGTCAGTCCGTCAATGTTCTCAAAGCTGGGCAGCCTCCACCACCTAAATTTGCTAATTGCAAAAATACACCATTAAGATGAAAGGGCCCCGGGGCATTTAGTATCATAGGGACAATGTTTCTGTACACAAAGTGAGCAGAGCAGTGGCTTTTAGGGATAATGCATTTTGCATTATTAGAGATAATTACTGGAAATAGGGAGAGTTTTTATGATGATTTAGGATTATAAATCTATAGCTGGAAAGAAACTCAAAGATTATCTAGTTAAACCCACTCATTTTTCATATGAGGAAACTGAGGTTATTTTTTGCCCAAAGCTACAAAAACAGTATCAGAGGTGGGTGAGGTTCTCTGAGTTCATGGTCGGGTTTGGTTATAACATATTAAATAAATATGTAACATAACATAAAATTTAATCATAATATATTAATTTAAATCATATAATTTGAATACATTAAAATGTATATAAAATCAGTGATTAGGACAGCATGATGCTGAATATCCTGATTCTGAGACTTTCTGGTTGGGAGATCTTGGAAAAGTCTTGTACTGGGGCAGTTGGTAGTAGTAGTGGTAGTCTCTTGGTGACCGAGAATGACTATTGTCTTTGTGCAGTTTCATCTACGGTGTACCCTCATGTGGCTGTGGAGTCCAAAGGCTGAGGTGCAGAGTTTGTGGCACATGGGCCATGGGACGCCAGTTGTTACGGGAGGTGCGGTTGTGGCCTGGTGTCGGCGTTCACGCTCAGCGGCAAGACGTCGACGTCGCTCATCTTCAAAGGTGGCGGCGCCATGATGAATGTGGGTTCTCCAGCTGCTTCTGACAGAGGCAGCGAGTTCTAGTTGCTTTGGTGTAATGCCAGCCCACTTCACGTTTGACTTTAGCTGATCCTTGAATCTTTTCTTTGGTCGGCCTTGTTTCCTGAGTCCAGCTGACAGTTCACCATAGAATACCTGTCTTGGTATTCGCTGTGGGTCCATGCAGATGACGTGTCCAGACCATCATAGCTGGGTTCTGAGGACCAGGACTTCGATGCTGGTGGAGTTGGCTGTCGAGGACTTCCTGGTTGGTGATTCGGTCCTGCCATCGGATCCTCATGCTTGACCAGAGGGAGCGTTGGTGGAATTGCTCCAGCTGTTTCATGTGCTTCCGGTACAGTGTCCATGTCTCACAACCATACAGAAGCGAGCTGAGGACCACTGCGTTATACACTTTGAGCTTCGTCGCAGTGCTCATACCGCTGTGTTGGAGGACTTTGGAGTACAGCCTCCCAAGTGCCTGGCTGGCCTTTTGGATCCTGGCATTGATCTCGTGGTCTAGGGACCCATCGTTGGCGATGGTGCTGCCCAGGTACTTGAAAGTGTTGACATTAGAAAGCTGCGTGCTGTCGATTGTAATACACGGCTGGTTCGTTGGCCTCCCTGGTGCAGGTTGGAACAGCACCTCTGTTTTTCTGAGGCTGATAGTCAGGCCAAACAGTTTTGTTGCAGTGGAGAACCTGTCCACAATGGTTTGGAGATGGTTTTCTTGGTGGGCCATGAGAGCACAGTCATCTGCGAAGAGAGCTTCCAGCATGAGTCTCTCTGTTGTCTTTGTTTTTGCAGTCAGGCGGCGAAGGTCGAATCGTGAGCCATCCAGCTGGTATTTGATGTAGACGCCCAGGTCTAGATCCATCACAGCATGTCGTAATACTTGGGTGAAGTATAGGTTGAATAGTACCGGAGCGAGGACACAGCCTTGTTTCACGCCATTGAAGATGTTGAAGCGATCAGAAGTCTCTCCACCAGATAGGATTTCCCCTGTCACGTCGACATGAAAGAGCTGGATCAGTTTGACAAATTTTGCTGGGCAACTGAGCTTGCTGAGGATCACCCACAATGAGTCCCTGTTCGAACTCTGTCGAACACCTTTGTCAGGTCTATGAAGACAATGTAGAGACTTAGGTTCTGCTCAAGGCATTTTTCCTGCATTTGCTTCACCGTGAAGACCATGTCGATGGTGCTGCGATCTGGTCGGAAGCCACATTGTGATTCAGGCAGGTTCTGCTCTGAAACAGATGACAGGAGTCTGTTGAGTATAACATGAGTGAGGATCTTTCCAGCAGTGGATAGTAGTGAGGTGCCTCTGTAGTTGTCACAGGCTGCTCGTGAGCCTTTGTTCTTGTATAGGGCTATGATGGAGGCATCTCTGAGTTCTGGGGGCATGTCTTCCTCTTCCCATATGCTGGTCAGCACTATGTGGAATGCCTGGAGCGCCTTTCCATTTAAGGCCTTGTACACCTCAGTTGGGATCCCGTCTTTACCGGGTGCCTTGCCTGCACTCATTTGTTTAATGGCTTTTTGGACTTCCTCTATTGAAGGAAGGACGTCAAGTTGTTCAATGGTGCGGTTTTGGGGGATCTGGTCAAGGGTGCTTTGGTTGACTGAAGAGGGTCAGTTGAGAAGCTGACTGAAGTGTTCTTTCCACCTGTTGCTGATGCCTTTTTATCTTTTATGAGAGTGTCACTGTCAGAGGATAGCAAGGGAGTGGTGGTGGGTTTTAATGGCCGATAGACAGTCTTGAGGGCACTGAAAAATTGTTTGTAGTTTTTTGTATCAGCAAAATGCTGGATTTCTTCTGCCTTTTTTCCCACCATCAGTCTTGCATCTTCCTGATCTCACGCTGCGCCGTGGCTTGGAGGGACTTGAATCTGTCCTTTTTAGGAGCACAGTTTGGGTTATTTTGCCACTCCATGAAGGCTTTGTTATTCTTGCTTAATAGGTCTTTAATAGCAGTGTTGTTCTCGTCAAACCAGTCCTGGTGGTTGCGTTGTTTGGGGCCTAGGACTGCCTTTGATGTTTCCTTCACTGCGTCTCTGAACTGGTTCCATTTCTCGGTTGAACTTCCAATGAGTGGTCCCTTGGCAGACAGCTTGTTGTCCAGGCAGGACTGGAATGTTTGCAAATAAGATGGATCTCTAAGACGAAGTTGTAAAATGCGCGAACTGTCTGGGCGCGTTTTGGATGGCGAGGCGCAATGCGCATTTGAAGAGTCGCTCTAACCAATCAGTGGTCTGTCCAGCATTCAGCTCCTCTCATAGCTCTGGTGATCTTTACATCCTGGATGTCTTGCCGGCGTACAATGATGTAGTCAATGAGATGCCACTGTTTTGATTGTGGGTGCATCGACGTTGTTTTATATTTGTTCGCCATTCTGAACACAGTGTTCGTGGTGGTGAGTTCAAACTCTGAGCATTTGCTAAGTAGCAGTAGGCCGTTGTTCATTTTGCCCACGCCGTGTTTGTCGAGCACTCCTTTCCATCTTTCATCGTCCTGGCCAACAAGGGCGTTGAAGTCTCCCAGTAGTATCAGCTTGTCATTTATGGGCACTGAGTGCAGGACGGCACTCAGGTCAGAGTAGAACTGCTCAATGGTCTCCTCTGTGCTGGTATGTGTTGGGGCATATGCGCTGATGATTGTGGCATACTGGTCTCAGCAAATGGATCTTCATGAGCCTCTTGCTGATGCCCACAGGCAAGTCTGGCAACTGTTTGAGCAAACTAGTCTTGATGGCCAGGCCAATACTGTGGATTCTGTCTTCATTTGAGGCTCTACCTTTCCAGAAGAAGGTGTATCCAGTGGTGGGTTCACTGAGTGATCCCTCTTCTGGTAAGCGTGTTTCACTTAAGGCTGCGATAGAGTGCTAGCCTTCCGGTTAGGAGCACCTGGGTTGAAATTTGTCCTTAGATGCTGCCTAGCTGTTTGATCCTGGATAACACACTTAACCCTAATTGCCTAGCCTTTAACATTCATCTGCCTTAGAATTGATACTAAGACAAAAGGTAAGGGCTGGAGAAGAAAAGAAAAAAAGTTTGGTACTGCTCTTCAATGATGGGGAGAATAGAGGCCTGAGTTATTGGTACTAGACTGCTTCCAATAAAGTTGCCTCCCACCAAAAAAGGAGAGAAAAAAACATCAATGAAACATTTGAAACTACACAGAAGAAAAAAATTATAAAGATTCACAAAGTGCAATTATCATTGCAATGTTAAATTTAAAATAAAATTACAAATTTAATTTATATTTATTAATTTTAATATACATTTATGAAATTTAAATTTTATTTATTCTAATGTATAATGTATAATTATATATTATTTATTCTGTTGTAATAATATAAATGAAATACATATTCTATAAAAATTTATTATATTATTTAATTATTTATTTATTGTTTATTTATTAATTTATTATATTATTTATATAACTTATTATATTATATAATATATTTATTATTTAATATACTGTTAGAAGCACAGCTTTCACAAAGACACAGACTACATTTATATCAAAGGCTATCACCCTCTTAGTTCAAATTTAATATTGGGGTGAAATGAGGTATACTTGGAAATCTTTGTCCTAAGATAAACATTTGCAACAAAAATATATTACTACTTTGCTTTTCTGGACATAGGTCCCTAAACCTCTCCATCTAGAAATTTGTCTGGTCAGTAGGTTTCAAGGTATGGCAACCCATGTGGTCTTAGCCATCATCCAGTGTGGAAATCCTGACTACATACTGTTATGACTTTTTATGCCCCTAAATGACTAGGAATCTGCAGGCAGGGAAATTGAGGACAGTCTGAGCTGGGAGGGAGGGGCTTGGGAAAGCTATGTCTTATTTGGGTAAAGCTTCTCCATATTGTGGATTAGAAGAAAGAAGCTGGGTCAGGGAAAGACTGATCCTTTCACAATTTAAATAAAGTACACAGCAGGGATTTGTGATCACCTGTATAATTGCTTCCCCCTCTTTGTATCCTGAAATCTTCATATTTATTGATGATTAAGCTCATAATAAAGGTGTTTTTTTTTTTTTAATTTAAGTGTCATTGGAGAGGGGAGAGGGTTGGAAGGGAGGGGATTTTTTTTTTAATTAAAAAAGTTTAAATGTCATCTAACTAATCTCTCAGTGTTTTCATTTGTATTCAGCATTCCTTTTGGGCAACCTTCCTACTTTGCCACTTAAAGGTTTCAGGTTGGGTTCCTGGCAGGGAGATGACTTGGAACTCCTGAACCATTTTTAATACTCATCCAGTAGACAGAATGGTAGTACAGTGGATAGAGCCCTAGACCTGGTGGCAGGAAGAACTGAGTTCAAATGTGACCTCAGATACTTCTTATTTGTGTGAACCTGGGAAACTCAAACTTTCTTAAACCTAGTTGCCTCATTTTCCTACTCTGTCAAATGAGCTGGAGAAGGAAATGGCCAACCACTCTGGTATCTTTGGCAAGAAAAGCTCATATAGAATCATGAAGAATTGGAAACAACTGGAACAATTAAATAACAAGATATGATTAGTTTAATACAAAAAACAAGAAGATTTTATAGTGAGAACAAGAGCTATATAATACTCTCCCTATACATCTGGGGTAAATAAACACCAAGTGAGTGGGAAGAATATGAACGCCTTGATTCCACATTTTTTTTAGTAGCCCTACTCTTCCCATCAAGGGTAGATCTTTCTTGACTCCATAGTCATATATCTTTAGTCAGAGGACATTCACAAATTAGTCACTTTCTTTCAATAATTCTAAAAGATTTTCTGGAGTTATTATACCAATTACAGCTCTACCAACACCACACCACCACCACTACTACTGATGGCTAAGATTTATATAGTGATTACTGTGTGCCAAGCATTGTGCTAAGCACTTTACAAATTTTGTCTTATTTTATCTTCACCAACAACTCTGGGAAGTAGTGGCTATTGTTATCCCCATTCTACAAATAAGGAAACTGAAGCAAATGGAGGTTAGGTGACCTGCCCAAGGTCATACAGCTAGTTAAGTGCCTAAACTCAGGTCTTCATCACTCCAGGTCCAGCACTCTATCCACTGTGCCATCCAGCTGCCTGCTAGCAATATCTTGGGTTGCCTGTCTTCCTTCAGTCTCTCCAGAATTGATTATTTTTATCTTTTATCATCTTTGCTAGTTTGTTGTCAACCATTTGATCTTTGTCTTTTGACTAAACTGGTGACTTCTTTGAAAATGAAAATGAAATTCCTCCCTGTTACCATTCAGACTTTAGTTGTGCTAATGAAAGGCTTTAATTCACTGAGGAACTTTTTTCTTAGTTGTTCAATGGCTTACACAATCATAGGTTTTCTTCAAGCTGGACTTGGTAGCCTCAGTGGTAATTTGCCCAAATTAAGTTATCTCAGGGTACAAATTAGTAAAATTAGATGTAAAATATTAATATTTCTCAGAGAATCAGAGAATTTTAATTCAGGAAGAGGCCTTAGAGATTATTTAGTTTAATTCTTTCCCTTTATGCATGAGGAAATTCAGGCATAGAAAGGTTAACAGAATTCCTTAAAATCACATGACTAGCATGCCCAGACTAGATCTAGTATTGCCTCCTTTTTCTTTTCCAAGCCAATTCTTGACTATTCAGCAAAGCCATGCTATATTTCTTCATCATCTTTCATGATGAATTATTATTTTGATTTTAAGTATATGATCTTTGTTTAAAATAAACTGCAGTTTCACTGGGTTATCATGAGGAAAAATAAGGTGGAAGGGAAATAGATGTGTTCTACATTCCAGAATTTCCTGGCCCACCCCCCCTTTTCCTTTGTTTACAGTATTTATTCAATTAACAAGTATTTTTTTAGTATCTACTTCTCACCATCGGTGATCACATCAAACATTTATTAAACAACTAACTTTTTGCCAGGAACTGACTGTATGAATGGGTAAAAACCAAAAGCAATCCCTTCTTCAAGTGATATATATTATGTAGAGAATTGAATCATATTGTAAACAGAGATTAAGAGACTTTTTCAAGTCCCTTCAGCTGTCAGCAAGGAGTAGAACAAGATTTGAACCCACATCTTTGGACTTTAAATTCATTACTCTTTCTATTTCATCACTGGACTGACAATGTAATGTGCTGTAGGGAATAAGAAAGTGATGTAGATTTTTTTAGTACTTGGCTTTCTATATCTTTCCTGAATTTTGAGATAAGGTGAGCCTATAGATTATAAAATGTCACCTTAACTTTTATTT
Source organism: Monodelphis domestica (assembly GCF_027887165.1). Taxonomy (NCBI): domain Eukaryota; kingdom Metazoa; phylum Chordata; class Mammalia; order Didelphimorphia; family Didelphidae; genus Monodelphis; species Monodelphis domestica. The sequence continues at coordinate 499,179,292 of NC_077229.1, read as the reverse complement.
TTGGTTGGTGTTGAAAGCTGAAGACATGTAAATCTAGAAAATAAATAGGGATGATTCTTTAAATCATGTAGTATTTAAAAGTAAACAAAAACATTTTCTTTAAAGACTGTCTTGCTTGAAAGATGCAATTTCCCTCTTTTCTTAATATATCATTTTGATACCATATTAAGAGCTGATATTTCTATGGTAGGTAAAGCTTGGCCAAGCTTTTAATGACAAAGATTCATTTGATCCTTTCAACAATCCTGTGATACAGAGCAAGTCTTATTAGTCCTGTATTATAGGTAAGGAAACTTAAGGTAACCATTGGTACAGTAATTTTCTTGACAGAGCTAGGAATCAAATCCAGTTCTTTTGACTTCAGGTTCAGTATCCTTTTCTCTGTCTCTCTGTCTCTCTGTCTCTCTGTCTCTGTCTCTCAATAGATAGATATCTCCTTTACCTTCCATTTTAGAATCAGTACTGTTTTGGTTCCAAGGTTTGTATTGGTTCCAAGGCAGAAGAGTGTTAAAGGCTAGGCAGTGGGGGTCAAGTGACTTGGGGGGTCACCCAGTTAGGAAGTATCTGAGGCCAAATTTGAACCTAGGACCTCCTGTCTGTAGTCCTAACTCTCAATCCACTGAATCACTCAGCTGCCCCCTCCTTTGCTCTTTATACCATGTTTCTTCCTAATTTGTGACACTCAATAGATGCCATACATTAGAATTGCTATATTTTCTCAGCAAAGAAGGTGCAAATCCATTAGGAACAAGCACTATTGAGTAAGCAAGAATGTATTATATGTACAAGTTGATTGTGCCATCATAACACAAGCTCCTTTAGAGTAATTTCACTTTTTTCTTTGCATCTTCAGAACTCAGCTTGGGTTTAGCACATAGTAGTCACTTAATGTTTTGTTGATTGGACGGACCTATGTGAGTGAAGACAAATTGATCATGTGCTTAAAAAGAAATATGACCAGTTCTCCTTTTTGCTAGGTTTTCATGATACTGTTTTCTTGGGGGTTTGAGGGGAGGGAACCGAATGTATTAAGAGCAGTCAAATTCTTGTGTTTTCTTAGCTTAGTTATTTGGGAAATGCAGTCTACGAATTTTATAATAGATATTATGGGAGTTTATTTGGGCATCTGTATTATAAAAAGGATAAATTGTAACAGAGGGGGTTAATACTTTAGGTATGGAGAGGGGGAAAGAGAGGAGACTCTCCCTTCACAAAGTGGGGTACAGGGGAGACAGCTGATGTTAAGGTTGACTCAGAGAGAGGAGAGGAGAGTTTGAAGATTTTCCCCTTCTGCCTCCCCTTCTCAGCTAAAGCTGCTCTCCCCAATTCGCTCTTGTCCCTCTTGTCCCCCCTCCACTACTCGAGACCAAAAGGTCTCCCCCTGATTCATTCACTCACACTCAGCTTGGGGAACAGATAACTTTTAATGTTAACTCAATCAGGTAATACAAAAGGAATAATGGGTAGGGAAGAATGAGAAAAGGAAAGTGGGGAAAGGAGGTCCCTGTCTCTATCTAAAACCCTTTCTGCTCCCTCCTCGAGTTTGGGGGGAACTTAGGTCTTGGCAGCCTGAACCCCCTGAGAGAGAGTCAGGTTGACTCACCCCTGGGCAACAGGAGCTGAGGTAAAGTCTGCTCCGGTTTCTCTTCAGAAAGTTCCTTCAATTGGGAAGTGTTGAGGGGAAGGATTTCCAGTCACCAGCAGGAAAAGTGGATATCCCTCAAGAGAAAGTCTTTATTTACCTCCTGTCTTTGGCTTCCTGAGAAAGACCAAAGAGATGACCAACTCCTCTCCCAGCCAGAGTCTTCTCTCCTCAGGATTCCTAACCCCTGGGGCCCCTCCCCCATTGAGTTGATCAATTTCACACACTCTTCAGCCTGGCAATTTTCTTTAGTGCCATTCTCTGTCACAAATCCTCCATTTCCTGTTGTTCGAGTGGTGCTACCCTGGTCTATGCCAGTTACTTACCTTCTATGTCTATACTAATTGATCTATGTTACTTATTGTTCCCATCTAATCCTCCCCCTCCCAAAATAATAAATCTTATCCTAATCTATTTGCTAATCTAAATTCCTATCTTATGATAAGACTGAGTTGTGGGAAGAGGGTTAGGATTATGTGCCAACAAAATTTTTACAATATAACAATTTCTTAATACAAAGGTCATTACTATTGCAATCAGTATAAAATTTAACTTAAGTAAAATTTAACTATCCTATGCATTATGTAATACTAATTCCAATGTAACAATTCATAACATTTTTAGGTATATATAATATATATGTGTGTGTGTGTGTGTTAACTTGTATCTAATGAAATCTGATTTATTTTGTCCCTATATTACCTCTCTAGTTACAACATTCCCTTTTCCATCCTAAACTATTCTGTTCCTGTCCATTAATGATTAGTATGTTAACTCTTTCCTTTTTATCTATATTCGTTGATCAGGTCTTTAGTATGCTACGTATGCATGTATCTGAGTTATCTACACATTTACATATGTTACATGTTATTTATATACATATTTACATATATACATATATATCTTCTGGTACTAGAGATCTATTTACAGATATAAAATTTATGGGCACAACTCCTAATGTCAGTATGAAATTTGTTCATGTTCTAGATATGTCATAGTGGATGCATATTTATTCCAGCGTATATGTGGATGTACTTCCCTATATGTGAAGTTAATGTGATCAGCGATTAATCTTACATGATTCATTTTCCTGAAGTTCATTCCCCATAATCTCTTTGATTCAAAGTTCTTTCCAGTTGTCCATGTATCTTCCATCCTTTGGTATTGCTTGAAGTTTGTTACAGGTCCGGGGTGCCTTCTCCTTTACAGGATACATAATTGCCTGTCGTCTCACCTTGAAAGATGATCTCAGGTATCTGGAACTACCGAATCATGCATGAGTCTAAGATTAACGTGTGCCTGCATGTAAGGGTGAATATATTGATACATATGAGTGAAACTATGTAGGATATTTGTGCCATCTTCATGTGTGCAAGTGAGATTTTTTTTTAAATGAATATAGGTATCTTCATAATATGTGATTGTAAGACCATTCATTGTTCTATTCCTATGTGGTTGATTGTAGAGGTTAATGATATTTTAGTCTAGGCTTGAGATTGAAATTTGTATATATGTTTAATAATTCTAAGGGATTCTAAGCCCACGCAAATAAACTCCCAGGTTCTGCAATGAACCACTTCTCCTGTGTTTCATAGGCTACACTAATCCTTCCTGATCTAACTAACCCAAATTATAGTATCTGTCTTGGGCATTATTCTATTTTGGTTTCATGCAATAATTTTTGTTTGGGTAAGATGCACCAATAGCATCTTGGATGTTTCTCATCTACATTTACCGGGGGTCTTGGACTTGTCTCAATTTTATTTTGTTTTGTTTTCAGCCAGGGATTGTAATTATGGGCTATGGGGATTTCCTGATTTGATTAAAGATTTTGTGGTCATGTGTCAGATCTTATACCTAGTATCGGTCTGGGATCTTATAAGGTTTCGTGTTGTTTGCTACCCTATAGAACTCAAACCAGTCCTGGTACCATATATTCTCAATAGATGGTATCTGTTGTGTTATGGGATGCTCATGGTTGGAGAAAACAGATGTGATAATAGCATTACATTGCCTATCTCTTTTTCAGTTTCTTCTCTATCATATCACATCCAATTCAGAATCACTGTCCCCTAAGTCATATTTCTTACAAAATTCTTCATAAATAGTGAGTTCTGCAATATACAGTATTTCCTCTTCTGGTAAAAAGTTTCCTGTGTTTTCAATTGCTTCATCATAATCAGAAAAACTTATTTGTTCTGAATTCAGGTGTTCACTATGCCAATTTGTGTCCCACTCATCAAAATCTTTGTGAACTGTATCATAAAGCTTAATGTACTCATAGGGTTCTTGTTATTCATCACTATTTATTGTACCATTTGGTACTGTATCACTTAGGTCTGAATCTGACTCTTGGTCACTGATTTCTGTGCTCTCCATGTCTTTCACTAGCTTTTGTCTAGTGACGTGTTGTAATTCTGTGTCAGGTGTTTTTAACTCTGGTTTTTTGTCTTGGTCTGACCCTATTTCAGTGATTTCTATATTTCCCAATTCTTTTTCTACTTGTTGCCCAGTAATGTGCTCTAACTCTGTGTTCTGTGGTGACAAATTTTATTCTTGTTGGTTTACTGCTTCCTGCAGATTTGCTATTATGTTACTGGAGTACACAGGTTCTACCATATCTTTTGGATCAGGTTCTTGTTTATCTACTCCCTCTTGTGAATCTGTTGACATAGAAACCATTCCCTCTATGGTGTTATCTTCTGGGAATAACTTCAATACAGATTCACCTTGCCCTGTATCACTGAGAGATTTGTGCTTTTGTTCTCCCACTTCTGTCCCAAGATATGGTTCTGGAGTTTCTTGTAAATCAGCTATTATGGTGTTTGCATGCACAGGTTTCCTATTATCATCTTTACTTTCTTGACCCAGGGATTGTAATGTACTTGTATAACTAGTAGATGTTTCAGGTTTTGTAGATGTTATAGTGCAATCTACCATCCCCTCTTTAGTTATTCCACCCCCATTCAATGCACTATTATTAACTAGGCTTGTATCACTTTTCACCACTGCTGTCTGTGAGCTAACAGCTTGCTCAGACGAAAGGTTTGTGTTTGTTTTAATTTCAGTTTGAGAACTGCTTGGATGATGTTTCACTATCAAAGACACTTCTTTTCCCACTCCCTTAGATTGTTTTGCCATATCTGGTTCAGGGAATAGACAGTCATTAGAATTTTGCTATTGATCTGTGCTAAACCCATCCCCAGAACTGGTGTCTTTGAGTGTTATAGGATTTCATGGGTAAAAGTCTTTGGCTTTTGGATTTTAGTTCTCCCCTCATTTGTCTTTCTTTCCCCTCTTATATGTATCAATGTATCAGCTTCAAAATCTCTTGCAACATTGTCTCATTTAGCTATCTTGTCAGAATGGTCTGGATACTTAAGTTACTGTTTGAAAGATTTGCTAGCCCCATTTGATTTTCCACTGTCTAGATCCATTCTGCAAGCTAAAAATTTTTCTAAAAAGGATTTAATCTGTTCCTTGCTTTCTTCATACAGTCTTGTGTACCCATGTATTGTGAACCATAAATGTCATGTTACATGTCTGCTATTAGGTGTTTAATTTCTCTCTCCATCTCAGTTATAGACTTATGTTTTGAACTTAAGTTGCTTCCCTTGGCATCTTGCCCAACTATCTGTTTATCCACCAGTAAACTTTTAAAGTTTTCTTTTTCCTTTCTATCACCTCCATTTTTGTCCTTTATGCTTATGCCCTCGTGTTTCCTCCCTGGGATAACTCCCAAATTCATCTCTTTTTTTACTAGATAATGCTAGAGCCTGGCATCATGCGGTATAAGGATTATTTCTCACCACAACTTCTGAATAATGGAGTTTTTCTCCAGAAGCTATTACTGCTTCCATGGATTTGAGGTCTGGGGTCTTCTGTTCTCTAATGCTGCACTGAGAGCAACACTGCTTGCTATTAGAGTCCTGTCTCCCATAGTTTTTGTTATTGTTTACTTTTCCCTGATAATATGCATTTTGACCGTTACCATCTCTTTTATAGTGATGCTTCATTGGGCAGTTTCTTACTATGTATCCTTGACAAGAACACAAAAAGCAAGTCCTGGTATCTCTTTGCACAGTCTGTTGACTTTGAGGTGTCTGTATATACTGTGTGTTTTGTCTGTTAAATGTTTTAATTGTAGCCAGGTTCTTAACCTTCTCTAATTCTTTTTGCCTTAATATTTCAGAGGTCTCTTGGAGCTTTTTCTTTAGATCATTCTTTTCTTTTTCTTGATTTACTTTATTGTCATGAAGTCAGGTGTCAGTGTCTCTCTGTTCATTAAGTGAGATGGTGTCAATCTTAGGGCTATAGTTTCTGAAGAAATCCCACATGTACTTATCACAGTCCTTGAGAAATTGTCTCCTCACCTATGCCTCTGATTCTTTTGAATCAGGGTTAAAGCCTAACAGTCCCTCAGTTTTTTTTTAATGAGGCCATCAATAAATGAGATTGGATGTTCATTTTTTCTTGGGATAATCTCTCAACTTTTCCCCATGCATTGGGTCGTTCTGACAATTGTTTCATTCCCTGCAATAGATCCTCATGGCATTTTCTTAGATAAGCCATTGATCTTGGATTAGAAAAATCCAGATCTTCAAAAACTTCTGGCCAACTTGTGAGTGAGGAATCTTTTCTAGTTTGCTCAATAAAGTTTTTATGTTCCTGGGGTGAAGAAGTTCAGCTAAAAGAATTTCTACATCCTCAAAATCTGGTTCATAGAGGCAAAATGTTCTCTTTAGTTCTTTAATTGTGAGATGAATTGTGAATGACTTACGAACCTTTGCTTGTAAGATGCCAGAGTTATCAGTGACCTTAGCTACATCATGCAAAGGTATAATCTTTTGAGCCTTTGATGCATTTGCAAGATTGTTAGCAGATGCATTAGTTGGTGCCTTGTTGTTTTGTGCTTATCTGTTATTGGCAAGGTCATTTCACCCTATTGCCCCTAATGGTGTCCCAGTATTAGTATTAGTAACTACATTGTCCTTATTAGTCTGTCTCATTATGTCCCCAGTCTCCTTGTTGGTTCCCTTCACCATGCTTTCTTTTCTCTGCATGTAATCCTGGCACATCTCAGTTATAATAGGGATCTGGCCAAGCAATTCCTCTAATCTATTATCAATGACTAAAGCATGTGCAGTTTTCTTTTGGAAGATCAAGTTGGCACCAGCTTTGATATTCTTTAAGATGTTAGTCACTACCAAGAACACAACATAGACTTAGAGTATGATTTGGCAGAGGTAATTCACATCTAGATAATTCATTGGTAACTGTGTCCATCCCAAAGTCATATTGGTTAATGCCTCCAGAACAGTGTTTATCATCCCTGCCACTGTATTATAAATGATACAGTAGCCCCAATAAATGGCAATTATTCCTAGCACAGAAGACCAAAGTATTAGTTGTAACATGTTTCCCATTAGATCTTTTCTAGGCTCTAACTGCCAGGAGTTAACAGAAAATAGTTGTTGTCCCCACAAGTTTGTTTCTAGACAGGATGTAAGATGGCTCGATCCTATGAGCCGACAGCCCTAGTACAGCCTCCCTTTTACAACAGACTCTCTTCCTCAGTTTTGTAACTGACCAGTGTGGCAGTTGGTAATTGACTTGTTCTCCCCCCCATAAGGAATCAAGAAGCTTTTGGTCCTGTGTGAAAATTCCTAGGAAGAGTCAGTGATTATACTGCTAGCCTCAGGAGTTGTAATTGACAATTAATTATATAAATAAATAAATAAAAAATAAATAATTGACAATAACTTCACAACTGACAGTTGATGACAGTGGGTGACAGTCACTAAAGCTTTTTCTAATGGGGTTCTTTTAAACCTGAGGTGCCATCTGTATTATAAAACGGGTTAATTTATATATGGAGGGTTTTGGCCTTTCACTATTGAGAGAGGGAAAGAGTGGGTACCTCCCCTCTCAAAGTGGGGTTCAGGGGAGACAGCTGATGTTAAGGTTGACTCAGAGAGAGGAGAGGAGAGTTTGAAGATTTTCCCCTTCTGCCTCCCCTTCTCAGCTAAAGCTGCTCTCCTCAATTCGCTCTTGTCCCTCTTGTCCCCCCTCCACTACTCGAGACCAAAAGGTCTCCCCCTGATTCATTCACTCACACTCAGCTTGGGGAACAGATAACTTTAATGTTAACTCAATTAGGTAATACAAAAGAAATAACAGGCAGGGAAGAATGGGAAAAGGAAAGTGGGGAAAGGAGGTCCCTGTCTCTATCTAAAACCCTTTCTGCTCCCTCCTCGAGTTTGGGGGGAACTTAGGCCTTGGCAGCCTGAACCCTCTGAGAGAGAGTCAGGTTGACTCACCCCTGGGCAACAGGAGCTGAGGTAAAGTCTGCTCCGGTTTCTCTTCAGAAAGTCCCTTCAATTTGGAGGTGTTGGGGGGAAAGATTTCTAGTCACCAGCAGGAAAAGTGGGTAACCCTCAGGAGAAAGTCTTTATCCACCTCCTGTCTTTGGCTTCCTGAGAAAGACCAAAGAGAAGACCAACTCCTCTCCCAGCCAGTCTTCTCTCCTTAGCCAGGATTCCTAACTCCTGGGGCCCCTCCCCCATTGAGTTGATCAATTTCACATACTAATCAGCCTGGCAATTTTCTTTAGTGCCAGCCTCTGCCACAGCAGACAAATTCTTATGTTTTCTTAGCCTAGTTATTTGGGAAATGCAGTCTAGGAATTTTGCAAAATCCCCCCCCCCCCCTTAAATTTGTATCATAAATATAGAAAAAACTCTTCCTTTCTAAGGGCAAATCAGTGTGTCTTTCAGACAGTTAAATTGACATCAGGAAATTTTTTGATTTGCAGTTTTCCCATGACCATTTTTTATAATAAAGGAAGGAATGAAAATCCAGGCAAGGGATGTTGCATAGGATCACGGATTTAGGGCACAAAAGGAACTTTTGAGATTTCCTAGTGCAAGGGTTTTTAATTGAGGGTCCATGAATTTCATTAAAAATATTTTGGTAGTATAATTGTTTTTGTCATCCCTATGTATTTTTCCCTGCATTTAAAAACATTCAAAGAGGTATATGGACTTCACCAGAAAGCCAAAGAGAGGCATAAAATCCCAGGTTGAATAAATAGGCAGAAGCACATTTAAGGGGTATAGTATATCTGCTAAGGCATATTCTGATGTCTCAAAAATAGGCATTTTATGCTTCATTGAAAAGAAATAAACTTTACTTATTTTTAAGTTAAATTTTAGTTCCTTTAACTTGACCAGTTAGTCAGCAAGTCAAGAAATATTTACCAAGTGCTTACTATGTGCCTGGCATGGTGCCAAGTGCTGGAGAATGCTATCTTGTATGATTGAGTACTATTCAGTAAAGGTTCCTGTTTTTAAAAAAATGCCTTGGATGATGCACACCCTAATGAAATGTACTGTACAGGCCTCTATGGGGAAAGTAGGAGGTACAGTTCTGAGCCTGGTCTTAACTCCAGATCTTTTTTTCTTTAAACTAGGGCTGAGAGAACAAAGAAATATGTGCCCAAGGAGCACTTTTCATTATAACAAATGTGTATTCAGAAGCTACCAAGCATTTGACATCTCAGGCAAATAGAAAATATGAAAGAAATTTGTGATGTGGTCCCTGTCATCCAGGAGGGTTTCAGCACCCTCAAAGCCTATTAGGAATTTTCGAAGCTTCAGTAACCCATTGTGGGCTAGAAGTGCTTAGAAGTGGTCTTCTGACTTTTCTGTGGATGATAACTTTGAAGGCAGCCTCCATGCTCTGATGCTGAGCTATGTGTTTTGGCCCCATGTATTGTGGTGACTTTAGGACTTTGGAAAAAGTTGAAAAACATTAAATGTATATCATTTAAAGTGGAGGGCCCAAAGTGGCATGCTTGATGTCTTACAATAAGCTCCTGGGTGTGATGAAATGTTTTTAAAGAGATCATAAGTGTTCGATTCAATATAGAAAATGAAAAATAAATGGTAGGGTTGCAGTGGACCATTTAGAGATGCTGTGACTAATTGCAAGAAAAATGTTAGAGCCACTGACAGCCTAGGGAAAATTTAGAAAAATGGCCTATTTAGAGAGAGGCCTGGTGGGACTGTGATCTGATGGTTAGGTTGAAATGGGATCCAAGGGCTTGACTCTGTTCTTTCATATATTTTCCTCTAGGGCTATATGCCCCCTCTCTGTTTTCTTGGATGTAAATTATTATTTCCCTTATCCTATAGAGGGTTTGACTCTGATTAAAAAATCCTGGCTCATGGCTCCACAGTCATATAGCAAAACACAATTTCTTTTTTTCACAGTTTCCCATCTCATTTTTATGTCTCCTCCATTTTATATTTTTTCCTGACTTGATAGGAAAGAGAAATGCCCAGAAAGACTAGGTAAGGAAACCACATCATTGCTGTCTTAAGAATTACCTTCTTTAAAAAAAAAATACCTTCTCTCAGCCTACTTTGTTTTTCTACCCTGCTAATCTCAAATATAACAATCTTCTCCACGGTAATTAAATATGATATTACAAGCAGAGGAATTTAACTTCAGGTGAAAAATAAATGCAGGAGTTGGTGAACCTTATACAACAAGCACTTGCATTTTATGCAGATGTCACATAAAATTAAGAGGAAATACTTTAAGTAGAAATACTTTAGTAGGAAATACTTTAACTAGGAGGATGTTTGCCACCTTTGCTCTGGATCTCAGTGCCTTGGAGTCCTTTTGGAGGAGACTATGCCCAAGGTGCTTTAAAGAATTTCAGTGGTACATTGCCACCTTGTGGCCATGAGTTTCCCTCTTTATTTTTTAACAGAAAAGACAATTGGAAAAAGAAATTCCAGCTTGGTCAAAATCCTCAAGTACCTTGAGCTAACGTGAATTTTTTGTCTTGCATAGTGAGTGCTTTGATTTAAAGTAAGCACATTCACAACACTAATGGAGTTCACATTTGGGTATATGTTGAGCATATGGGTGCAGATATGCCTTTTTAAAAATATATTGGCCTATGCTTTTATGTACCCGAAAGTATTTTTCTCCTTAATACATAAGGAAATATGCTTTTGTTCAATCATGGAAGTTTTTTCCATAGAAACTCAGCAACAATTTAAACAATTGTTAGATTTGTCAGTATCTGTGATTTCATCAGGTTATAGAATTCTGTGATGAAGAAATTCCATTAACTAATGCAGATCAACTATTTTGCAATTTATAGTCTTAGTGAGTTTCATAGAACACTGAGAGATTAAATGATTTGTTCAGGGTCAAAAACTTCAGACTTGGACCCACATTTTGCTGGCTCTCAGGGGCATTCTTGATCAATTCTCCATTCATTTATGAATTCAAGTTTGGCTGTTGTTCTTGGTACATGAAGAAGACCAAAATGACATCATTTTGCCAGGGTCAATGTATGGTGTGTCAGACTATGACTGATCAGAGCAGCGCAAAGATCTACTACAGGCTGGGAACAGAGAGCCTGTAGGAACATTTGTGATGGGGATGACTAAGCATCTCCCATGTCTTATGAGCTTTGGCAATTCTGCTTTATGCCAAGCTGGACAGACCTGAGTTAATCTCTCCTGTGTCACACAATTGGTACCAAAGTTGAGACCTTGAGACTGTCATAGATTTGGAGCTGGAAGGGATCTTAAAGACTTTTGGTCAAGTACAATCAATCATTTTACAGCTGAAGAAACTGAGGCAAAAAAGTTGAAGGACTTGCTTAGGGCTTGAGATAGGATTTGAACCAAGTCTTCTAGAATCTGAGTCCAGTACTATCTCTCTTCTAGGTGTTTTTAAAGTAAACATGGCTAGTAATGTGACAGGAGGGAACAGCTTTATTTTAAAAATAAACACTGCATTTTTGAAAGGTGAGGAACTGAGGCTTAGAAGTGATTTGCTCAGTCGTGTAACTAATAAATGTGAGAGAGAAGATCTAAACCTAGATGTATCAAAATTCTAAGTCCAGCATGCTTTTAAAGTGATTTTGTCTATTGAAAAAAAGCAATCCAACAACAAATAAAAGATATCATGTTTCTTTTTCCTTGTAACAGATTTCCTTTAAAGTGTTATATAGTGACATATGGATCTCTATGTTGGTGACACTTTGAAAATACCTGCACGTAGGCCAGAATCGATAGACAAGGAACTTTCCCTCTTGTGAATAACTGAAGATGTATGTTAATTGTCCACAGGCTCATTTTGCTACTAGGCAGAGAGTCTTACAGATGAAAAACACCACCTCGGATCTCTGCAATTCCCAGAACTAACCAATCAAGTTCAAGACAAAATGGGATGGGGAGAGAGGAAAAGGAAATATGAACCAAATAGCTCATTAGTCTTGCCTTCTGGGCTTGGAGGGAATGTGATCCCTCAGAAAGTGACAATTCCTTTTTTTGTCTTTGCAGCTTGATCACATATTGTCCCCTCCGCCCATGCCATTTCGAAAATGCAGCAACCCTGATGTTTCTTCTGTTCCTGGAAAATCCCTTAAATTTAAAAGACAGCTGAGTGAAGATGGGAGACAATTGAGGCGAGGGAGCCTTGGAGGAGCACTGACTGGTAAGTACGAGGGATTGTGGGTTGCCAGGATGTGATTATATTTAGTATTTCTATAATATTTCCTTTGAAATGTCTGAACTTTTATGCACAATCTCCTTCCACCAATGTAATCTCAAATAGTTTATGATTTAGGGAAGTCCTAAGGAGCCATCTCAGGTACATAACCATTAGGATCACATAGCTAATTTCAGTGGTCAAAAGTGAGATTTGAATCCAAGACTATTTTTTTTAATACTTTTTTTCCCATTTTTTATATTGTAATTTTTAAAAACAAATTTCCACACACATTTTCCTAGTTTATATGATTAAACTTATCTCCTTCCCTCGCTTCCTTTCCCCTTCCTGGTGTTGGCAAGCAGTTAGATCTGGGTTGTACATGTACTATCAATCATGCAAAGTGTATTTCTGTTTTGTTCATTTTTGTAAGTGAATAATCTTATAAAACACAAGCTCCAAAACATAAACTTAAAGAAACAATTGATAAATCGTCTGCTTTCATCTGCATTCTCACTCTTAACAGTTCTTTCTCTATAGGTGGTTAGCATTCCCTGTCACACATCCCTCAGAATTGTCTCATAATAATCTGAATCCGGGTCTTCTTCATTCCAAGCCCACTTTATCCACTGGATCAACTTGTTACTTACTTATCTGAGGCCTCTCTATGAAAACGGACCCTTTGGAAAGTGACTGGCCAACATGCAGACTGGCAGATGAGATTTGCCCAAACATTGATTCAAAGTTAAAAAGGACATCTGGAAGACCTGAATTTGAATCCTGCTTCAGATAGAATTCTCAAGACTTTATTACCATGCTTCAAATGCTTTCCCTCAGGACCCCTGTACCCCCTTTTTCCCATTTATGAGTTCTTGGAATCTCCATTTGGAGGAAGGAGCCAGATCAGATTCTGTTGTCATTCTTCAACTGCTTTTTTTCTTTGCCCCTTAAGTCCACTCTTTCTCCTGCTATGCTTACTTTTTCGTCCCCTTTTAAGTGTGTTGAATATGGAGGGAGAGGGAGAAAACATTCACATACATTTACTAAGTCAGTTAGAGTAGAGCAACAATTATGACAGGGTAAGAAAACTTAGAGGAAGGAGATTGGTTCATCTAGAAGAAAACAATGGCCAGGGAGATGGTTTTTCTTCCATTTATATTATAATATAAGCTCCTTGAGAGCAGAAACCAGCTTTCTTTTTCCCGATTCATAGTAAGCACTTAATTAATGCTTGTTGACTAGCCAGATGATCCTGGCAAATCATTTCATTTTTACATGCCTCCAATGTAAAATGAGGGGCTGGTCTCTCAAATCTCTTCTAGTTTTAAGTCCATGATCCTCTAAACTTATGAAATATTTCTCCCCCTTATTGGTTTTAAAAAGTGAGTTCATGGTCAATTAAATGAACACATTCATTTTTTAACTTGACAAAAAAGCAATCTTTAAAAACTCACTAATAACTCTAAAAAGTGATTTAAACTTGAAATCTAGCACTTCAAATTATCTTTAAAGGAACTCTTTAAATAGCCCTTTAAGTAAGCTTTTCTTTCTACTTGGGAATGTCCTACCTTTGACTTGCACATTGTCTGGTCTGTTTCAGATAATCTGATTTTGAATATTTTTCCATTATCATGACCTTCATTTACAAAAATACAGAGGAGGGTCATAGATTTTACCTTTATATGGAATAAAAAAACTGTATACAAAGATTTGTTTCACCTGCTTGCTTGGGATGATTTTATTTGAATCAGGTTCAGAGCAAATTCTGCTATCTTTTTAGGCCAAAATGTCATGCAGAATGTAATGAAAAACTATCCTTTGACACTGACATGGAAATCCATAAAGATCTTCCCAATATTTTTTCCTGTAGTCCAGGTGGCCTATGAACTATTCCCATAATAGGTTTGCTTATGTTTCTTCCTCTAATCTTTTTTTGTTCCCATATTCTCTACCATACTAATCCCAATGTAGTTTGTCCATTTCCTCCCAGGAGTCTATCTTCATGATAGATTTAATTCTGTTTTTGTTTATTACAAATCCTTACTATTGGGAAAAGGTTAGCCCCCTTTTTATGGGAAAGTAGATGGCACAGTGGATAGAGTGCCAAGCTTGGAGTCAGAAAGCCCTGAGTTCAAATATGGGCTCAGACACATAGTAACTTGTGTGACCCTGCACAAGTCATTTAACCCTGTTTGCCTCAGTTTCCTCATCTGTCAAATGAACTGAAGAAGGAAATGAAAAACCACCCTAATGTCTCTGCCAAGAAAACCTCAAAAGAGGTTGCAAAGAGTCAGACACAACTGATAAATGATTGGACAACAAGAAACCCTGTTTTCCATGTGCCCAGAATGCTCTCCTTCTTCACCCTCTCCCCCTACTTGCCTTCAAGAATGAGCTAAAGTCCCATCTTCTAGGGAAATCATTGCACTCCTTCTTAATTTCAGTGTGTTTCCTTCAAAATTACCTCCAATTTCTCTTATTTATATTTTCCGTGCAAATAGTTGTTTGCATGTTGCCTTCCCCATTAGATTGTAAGCCCCTTGAGAGCAGAGATTATTTTTTGTCTTTCTTTTTATATCCAGTGCTTCTCATAGAGCCGGGCAATGGGTAGGTGCTTAATAAATGCTTGTTGACTCACTACCAAGAGTTGGAGAGAAGTATGAGACCAAATTTACTTTCAGCATCCTTTTTTATGCTCATTTTGAGCACATTTTTGTATATCATCACCATCTCAGATTATATTATTACTGACCATCTCTCTGGCTATCATTTTCTTACAAATGAACCAAACTCTTTACTGCTGGTTTTCTTACTAGGTTATAATTGTTATTCTGTTCTATCTGGCTTAGTTTATGGATGCAAATATCTTCTCCCTCTCCCTTTATGTTCAATTTAAAATCCTCTTAATTAGATTTGCAAGTCTCCAGACAGATATATTTGTATTGATCTCTTTTGAATTTATTCTACCACTGCTTGCCTCTGTATCTAACATCATGATCCAGAAAAGCAAACCTTCTTGTCCAAGCACCCAAATCCCTTAACACAAAAACAATGTCCTAGTATTTCTCTGAAAGTGAGGACAGGTCTCCAAATGATACTGTAGAGCACAGATGTCCAACTGCCCGAGTAAGATAAGATAAATGTTTAATAAAATAAAAATATGATAGAGTTAATGTTAATTTGCAGTTTTCTACTCAATATATGGCCAGCAGAGATCTTTCCTATTTGGATTAGGTACATTTGTCTAGAGGGTTCAGAAATCATACTTATAATACAATTTCACCTATTGAATATTTCAAAATGGATGTCCTGGGGACATGTTAAACTTACCATATCTGAAGCCAAATTTGCTACCCTCCAACCCTCTTTCAGATTTTCCTATTTTGTTGAAGATACCACCATTCTTCTAGGTCCCCAGGACCATAATCTTGGCATTTTCCTGGACTCCTCATTTCTACACACATTCTCAATTGCCTAATGCTGTCATTTCTCTCTTTATAATATCTCTTATACCTGAATCTTTTTTTCTACTTTCACAACTACCACCTTAGTTCTGGCATCTTACTGAGATTATTACTCTGGTCTTTTGCTTGCTCTCCTTGCCTCAAGTCTTTCCCCATTTGAATCCATTCTCCATATTGTTGTGGAAGTGATTTGCCTTCAATTCAGATTTGACTACCTGACTGCCCTACTCATTAAATTCCCAGAGGTTCCCTATTTCCTCTAGAATTAATCCTCTCTTTAGTTTATAAAGTTCTTATCCCAACCCATTGTTTCAGCCACATTGTATTTTACTCCTCCTCCCACAGTCTATACTCCAGCTACACTGGCCTTCTCTTCATTCTTCACTCACATTTCAACACTCCTCTCCATGACATGGCGCACTGGCTGACCATCCTTCTTACTTGGAATGTATCCCCTCCTCTTTAGGGAGCCCTGAGAATCTCTCTCTTACTTCACAAGCTCCACCTCCTGCTAAAATATTCTCCTGACTCCCTCCACTGCTGGTGTCCCTTCTCTCAAACTGCCTTGTGTTTAAATACTTTATATCTTTTTTGCATTATAATACTATATGTTTTATTTGTTCTTCTATAAGTCCTCGCTATCTCCCTCATTAGAAAGAATTGTTTCATTCATTATATTTTTACCTCCAGCACCTAGGACAGTGCCTAACCCAAAAGAGATGCTTAGTAAAGGTTTGTTCTTAAATTGATAGTGGTGGTTTCATTTCCTCTTCCGAAAATGTGGCTAGATTAGTATTTAAGATTCTAGTTACCAGTTATCTTGGGTACCTTGAAACTTCAGCCCGACTCCTTGGAATGGATTGCAGGAGATGATGTAGTCTTGGCTTAATTTGGGTGCTGTCTGAATGTCTGATCTAATAATCTATAATGGAATCGATATATCGAATCGATATCGATATAATCGATAACATAGCTATTGAAACTAGACACTTTGCTGGGACACAGGTCCTGGAGGAGAAACGAGTTGGTTAGGAGGATGGCAATATTTTTTGGCTTTGTTTTTCTAGCCTGGCCCCCTGTAACTGCTTAATCAAAGCCGGTTGATTGTATGACTGATAGTGGAATCCTTGAACGAACACTCAGCTTTGGGGATAGAAAAGGTCAACCATCATTTCCTTCCACCTTCACCCAGTGGGATTGTTATTGTTGACAAGGTTTTGTCCTTGAAACAATCTATACAAATCGTTTCCTCTTGACTACCATTTTGATTCAGCAGCTATAGGATATTTTATTAAAAATAAAATTGGACAATTTCTCTTCAGTGCTGGTCAGAGGTTGGAGGCATGTAAACAACAGGACCCCAAGGGCTACAGTTTATTGCATACCTTATCATCTGGTGGTGGAGGTTATTTGTGAGGGGTGGGGAAGCTAATACTAGTTTTCACTTTTTATACATTCCAATATGCTGAGATCTCTTAAAAGCACTTTGTAAACATTTACTGAGATTCCCAGAGCCCCAGTGAGGGAGACGAGGCAGCATCCTGATCATTTTTCAGACCTATAAACTGCGGCCAAGAGATGTAGTGTGCCTCATGGTTCACAGCAAGAAAGTTAAAGAACAAGAATCAGAATCTCAGGTTCTAGACTTCTGGCTCCTTGATATGCAGATGAATACCCAGGAACCATTTACAGTAACTGGGACTGTGGTGGGCTTCATGAACTTCATAGCCAAGGACCGAAAGACGTCCTTCCTCGATAAAGGGAAAATCCATATTTCTTTGGGATGCAGAGAGGGTAGAACATACCCATGTGTATTATACAGATATGTATCATACACACATGGATTATAAGCACACACACACAAAGTATGTGTACATGCACAGTGCCCACATGTATGTTATATGTGTATACACATATAATGTACCTGCATTTGTGTATATGCATTTATACAATGTGCAGGACAGCTAGGTCCCACAGTGGATATAGCACTGGCTCTGGAGTTGGGAAGAGCTGAGTTCAAATGCAGCTCAGAGACTTACTAGCTATGTGACCCTGGGCCAGTCACTTAACTCTGCATCAGTTTCCTCATCTATCATATGAGCTAGAGAAGGAAATGGCAAACCATTCTGGTATCTTTGCCAAGAAACCTCCAAATGGGATCATGAAGATTCAGACATGACTGAATCAAGTGAACAAATTGTATATAAACATTAAGTATGCATAATACATATTTAGATGTATATAATATATAAAGTAGAATATATACATGTGCACAATACACAATGCTTTGTATATAGTGCACTATATACACACATATATTCATCTATGTCTAACATATAGGGATACATATATAGATGAATATATATAATTAGAAAGAGTAAGAAATACTGTATTTCAATATATGTAATTAGAAAAACAGTGAAAAATAAAGTATTAGTATATAAATCAGAATTTATTAGCTCAATTGATATTATAGTGTTAAATCCCATGTAAAAAACAATTGAAGGATTTTTTTTCTTTCCTGAAGTGTGGGGATTAATTAAAAATGATATACAATGGGGGAAACATTTGTGAGTAAATGACTTCAAGGAGAAAGGGAAACACGAAATCAGTTTAATATGCTTACGGGTCTTTGCCAGTGTAGTGCCAGAATGAAGTCCTCTCCTCTTTAAGAATCCCTGAGACCAATGTTGCCTTGTGTGTTGGAGGTTCTTAGCGTTTAATTAAATTTTATGTATCAAAATTGACAAATAGACTAGCCTTTTAATATGAAAAACATTAATTAGGGACCTGGAAAGTTGTAACAATGCCACTTGGAAAAGGTGGAATCTGTAAAATTATTTATTCTCCCATATCACTTATTAGGCCATCCTCACTTAGGATTCCTGTGCAGATACCCTTGACTCCAGTTTGCCTGTTTCTGGAAATGAAATCAGCTTTGAATTGATCAGGTCTCATGTCTCAAGGCCAGACAGCTCCCAGGCCAGTGACCTCTGAATAGTTTTATCAGATCCTTCGGGACCAATTTTTTTCTAGAGTTTCAAGTGGCATGGAAGCACTCATTTAAAGGTGCTTATTTTTATATTATTACATTTTAATTTTTATTATTTTCAATGAATAAAAATCTCTTTTCTCTTTCTCCCTCCTGTTTCTGTCCCCCACCCCTCGTTGGAAAAAGGCAAAATCCCGTAACAAGTACACATAGTCAATTGGAACATTCCTGTGCTACCCGTATTCTCTAAATTTCTCTACATTTTAAGTCCATCAACTTCTTCTCAGGAGGTTGGGAATTTGCTTTATTGGTCCTCTGGAATTGTGGTTGGTCATTGTGTTGACCAGAGTTCTTAAGTCTATCAGAATTTAGATAGATTTTTATTAATGTCTTTTAATATCAATAGAACTTCTCTCAGTATCTCTCACTTTCCCCTTTCCAGAGTACCATCCCATGTAATAACATTCTTAAAAGAAAAAAAGGATGAAGAAAAAATTCTGTCAAACAGATCAGTGCATTAAAACAGAAACTGAAAACACCTGCACCGTATCACAAACATGGATATCTAACTTCTTCTGCAAAGAAAGAGGGAGTATTCAATTCAAAGCATTTATTAAGTGCCTTTTCTGGGCTAGGTGCAAATGAGTGATATGGGAGTATCTTCTTTGGAACCAAGCTTTTTCTTTGTAACCAATGTTGATATGGAAATGTTTCTGCTCACTCAACTATGCATCAGTTCATACAAGACTTCCAGCTTTCTCTGAAATTATCTCCTTCTTTATGTTTTTTTTTTACAGCCCAATAGCCTTTCATTACATCCATATACCATAATTTGTTCAGCCATTCCCCCAGACTTACAGACATTCCTTCCCATTAATTAATATCCAGTTCTTTACCACCACAAAAATTCATTAAATTAAAAATAACCCAATTGGTCTTTTAGGAGTGCTTTCAGACAGTTGTGCTTCTTTTTTGTTGCTGTTGATGAACTTAATACTTTAAAAATCTTAACTATGGCAAGGTTGCTCAACTGAGTGAACTCCTAATGTGAATTTCTGGCCAGTTAATGGGGTAAGAGTCTGAGTCAAATTTCTTTATTGGTCAAAATGAATATTTGAATGTTTTGAGCACAGCAGCCATGGAGTGTCACAAGCCAGGCTTGTTTATCTAGCCAATATACTATGTTGTGCATGAATAGTTTCTCATCCAAGTGCCTCATTAAGCTCCAAGAGCAACTTTAAAGGAATCTAGATGAGGATAAATCCAACTAAAATATGGATATTTATAAGTGGTTTTGGCATTGAGTGAATATTGCCTCGGAAAACCTAGGATGCAGTATACATATCACTGTTTTTTCAATGCTTGCCAGAGAGTGTACTTGAACACAAGAATCAAAAAGATAAATTCATATGCACATGAATAGTTATAAGGGCAGCCTAGGATCTTATTTATCCCCATATCACTCCTTTCTCTAAGGCTAATGGCAGATCTGTCTTTTAATATCACTACAACTTCTCTCAGTGTCTCTCACCTTCCCCTTTCCAGAGTTCCATCCCATGTAAAAAAGACTTTTTAAAGAAAAAAAGAAGAGAAAAAACCAGCAAAAGAGTGTAGCACATTGAACAAAACCCTGAAAATACAAGTACAGTATCACACATATGAATGTCTCACTTCTCAAAGGAAGAGGAAACATTCAATTAAAAACTTCTCAGGCCTAAGCACTGTGTTTGATATTGCTGGATACAAAGATAAAAACAAAAACAAAAAAAATTAGTCATTACTCTAAAGGAGCTTATGCTTTCTCTACTGGTTGGATGAAGTAGATAGACTGGAAAGAAAATGCAAAGTATTTGGAGGTGGGAGACAGTGTGGATAAAAGAGGGGAGTCAGAAACGGCGGTCCTTGAATTATCTTTGAATGAAGCAAAATATCCTATGAGTCAGATGTGAGAAGGGAGTCAATTTCAGGCATGGAAGGGATGGAACTTGAAGATAGCCTATCCTAAAACAGGGAATCGTGAGTTTGGAGAAAAGTCAGCAAGCTATTTTATCTGGATTATAGTGAAGGGAAATAATGTCAGCAATGCCTCGTTGAAGCTTAAAGAAGTTTCTATTTTATCCCAGAGGAGGAGCAATTGGAGATACTTGAGCAAGAAAATGGAATGGACAAATATGTAAAGAATGTTATGTTGAAAGCATTGTGGAGGATGTATTACTTAGTCTTTCTTGGAGAAAATATCAAGATTTCCTTCCCAGGAACAGGTCCGATCTGGATATTCCATTCTTCCTGTTTTCCACTTCCTTGCTAATATTGTGTACTATTTTATACATGGGTAAATCCCAAATAGACAGCACTAGTCTCACCTTGAGTTAAACCTTGTCTGCTATAAAGACCATACTTGCTACTGCATGCTATTTTCTCCCCAAAACTTATGATACATCCAGGCTGAAAGTATATGTTTGTGTTGGAGGGATATGAATCCTACTCTATAACACAGGACAAAAATTGATTTTGCTTGAATCTGCTGAATCAAGCCCATTTACAGCTGAGAAAAATATTTAGCTGAAAAGAAATAATTTATTGAAGAGTATTTCTGCTTCTCTGAGTCTCTAAGCAAGAGATAGACTTACAAAACTAGCATCTTTGCTTTGAAAATAAGCCTTTTGAAATACTTCATGTTTCCATGCTTAGAAATCATTTTACGCGTTGGATATTTTATTGGTCATATAATTAGAATGAGAATATATGCTTTGTCTGTCTGTACGTCTATCGATCTTTCTGTCTCTTGTTCATGGCTTTCCTTTTTGGAGAAGCTTTGGTCTTAGGAGACCTTCTTAATGGGACATCAGTTCTTTCCACAGTTTTTGGACAGATGCTACTACTTCTCAATGAATTTCTGTCAGGGAAATTTACTTTGAGTCTAATCTCCCATGCAGATGGTCCACAAGATGAGTTATTGCTTGTTTTAACTCTCCCTCCCCTTCCTACCCACTTCCCACTTCGAGGTACTAGGATTACCTAATGACTAGGAACTTCCAAATGGCCATCCTTATAAGAACTAGACAGGCAGAGAATTCTCTTGGAAGCTCATCCTTTCTTCATTAGATATTAAAATTCCATAGTTTTCTCAAAAGAGAATGCAAAAAACTTAAATGAAAAATGAAAAAAGCAGATGCCAAGTAAAGGTAGAAAATGGTAAAGAAGGAGAAAAGAGGATCTAAATCAAGCAGCTAAGGAATGGAACTGATTTCTTTTGCTTGGAGAGAGCTGAGCTGATGTCCTGCCCTCAGTCTAAGAACTCAGGGGCTCTTAGAGTTAGCTCTGAAACCATCCCTACCTTGGGAAGGAGTCCCGTTCTATCAGCAAATCTGTCTTTTCTCCTTTTGGGATTTGTTTTTAATATTCTGAATCAGACATTTGAAGGATTTAAAACTAATTAGATGGGATAGGGAGTGTTAATTGAGTGTTGAGCCTTCCTTTGTAAAGCCTCTTGTATATTCCCTTTTCTGTCCTCTGACATTACCACTCTCATCTCTTCACATTTGGTTTATTGTAATAGCCTGCTGGTTAGTCCCCTTGCCTTAAGTATGTCCTCATATGTATGTATGTCCTTAAGTAATAAATGTCCTCACTCCAGTCCATCCCATCCTCAGTGGCCAAAGTGGTTTTCCCAAGATGCAGAGCTGACCATGTCGCCCTCCCCACTACTCAGTAAACTCTGATAATTCCCTAATACTTCCAGGATCAAATATAAAATAAAATCCTCTGACTTTCATAGCCCTTTTCAACTTGCCCCCTTCTTGACTTTTCTAGTCTTCATGTATTTTTATTGTCCTCCACATATTCAGCAATCAAGTCATTGATTTCCTTGCAATTCATCTTGCAAGAGTCTCCACTCTTCACTGAGTGTCTCCCATGCTGTTATTCCCTCCCTCCCTCCCTCCTCTCTGCTTCCTGGCTACATCTTAGCTAAAATCCCGTCTTCATAAAGCCTTTCTCCACCTTCCTTAATCTCTGTGCCTTCCTACTGATACTATCCCCAGGTTATGCTGTACATATTTTATTTGTGCATATTTCTTTGCATGTTTTCTTATTAATTAAATTGAGACAATTTTTTGCCTTTTTTTTTGTATTCTCAGGGTTTGGTGTGGTGTCTATCATACAGTAGGCACTTGATAAATGTTTCTTGAAGGACTCCTTCCAAGGATGCTTGCACATCTTGTTCTTCTGGATAGAACTGTCTGCAAAAGGAAAATAGTTTGGACTTAAGTTTCTAGAGTACTTAAAGAACTCAAATGTGTTCAGATATATCTCTTAAGTATACCTGCTGTATAATATATTGAATTTCTTGACTATATATGTTGGTTGGAAGGGAACTGTACCAAACCAGAACTTAAAGAGTGACTGGCACAGAGTAGGCTTTTAATAAATCTTCATTGACTGACTCTAGGGAGTGCGGTTTCTAGAATTTTTCCTCTTAAGACTTCTAGCAAATGGAATGTGTAGGAAGGCATTATAGAGGGACAGCTAGTTGTATCATTGGATACAAAGCCATGCCTAGAGATGAGGACCTGAATTCAAATGTGGCCTCAGACACTTCCTAGCTATGTGATCCTGGACAAGTCACTTGACCCCCATTGCCTAGCCATTACAGCACAGTATTGATTCTAAGATGGAAGGTAAGGATTTTTTTTAAAAGAAGGATATTATGGAAGAGATATGGGCTGTGTTCATTTTAAAGTTCTTTGAGCTAATGTTTGGTGATCTGTGTTTGCAGCTATCTTCAAATATCTAGGTACTCTATACTTGTTAGATTACTGGACAAACTGAATTTGTGGTGGCTTAAAGAAAATAACTACAGAGAAGTATAATAATATTAACATCACATAGGAGCTAAAGTTTTTACTCTAGATTCTCCCCCCCCCCCCCACCTTTTGGTTTCTAATCTGGTTCTTGTTTGGCTAACTAGATGGCACAGTGGATAGAGCTTTGGACCTGGATGGAGTCAGGAAGACTCACCTTTTTAAGTTCAAATCTGGTCTCAGATACTAGCTGAGTGAGTCTGGACAAGACATTTAACCCTGCTGGCCTCTGTTCCTCATCTATCAAATGAGCTAGATGAGGAAATGGCAAACCACTCCAGGATCTTTGCCAAGAAAATCTCAAAAATGTTGTGAAGAATTGGTCACGATTGAAACTACTGAACAACTAGTTTTTGCTGTTACAGACCTCAGTCCTCACGTAGAAAAGGAAGGTAACAAGCATTATAGTGCAGCTACCATCTGTTGTACTAAATGCTTTCCATCTCTATGATTCTCACAACAATCCTCTGTTTAAAAGGGACCCTTCCTGCCATGGCCATAAACTTTTTGTGCCTTCCAGCCATGCTAATGGGCTGACCCAGATGAACAGAAAGTTTAGATCCTGGGAGAAAGGGGTTCCCTCTACCTTGGAGGTAGATGACATTATTATCCCCATTTTACAGTGGAGGGAATTGAGGTAGACAGAGATGAAATTATTTTTCTAGTGTCAGCCTCGAGACATCTACTAGGCATTTCTTCATAAACATATTTTACTCTTAATTCTCTCCTCTAGAGAAGAAATTATTTATTTTAAAGCTTCTTTTAAAAAAATGAAACATTGTGGTGATATGGAGGTTTATATGCAATTTGAATTTGGTTTCCTCATATGTTCACTATGAGTATGTTTAATTACTTTAAACATCATTGCCACTTCCCCTATTTTCCTCTATCAATCTGAATCAATCAACAAGTATTTGTTTGCTTATTTTATTTGGTCATTTCCGAGCATTATTCATTGGAGACAAAGATCATTTTCTCCCTACCCCCACCTATCCCATAGCCCACACGCAATTCCACTGGGTATGACAAGTGTTCTTGATTCGAACCCATTTCCATGTTGTTGGTGTTTGCACCAGAGTGTTCTCATCAAGTATTTGTTGACGACCAAGGAGGAGTTAAGTTACTGTACTATTTACTGGTTACAAAGGTAAAAATTGGAAATAGTCTCTACCCTCAAGGAGCTTATATTTGAATGTTTAACATTTTAATGGAAAATAGTGTAGTGAAAACTACTCCGCCTCCTTTCCCAAGTGAGGGGGTTGAGTAGTAACATGAGAAAATTAAATTATAAGGAGGGCAAATAGGAACCAAATCAGCAGCTCCCAGGTGCTCAATAGGTTTCTTTTGTTTGGAGCCTGCTGAACTTTGAAGGTCTCTGAAATGCTCTCTGTTTCATACCTTTGTGTTCATATAGACAAAGCTCTCAGCAGATTGGATAGGCCAGCAGTCAGAATTTATCAAAGGCCTACTCTTTTGGCCCAGCTGCTTTCCTGACCAATGACATGTCCTCTATGTCCATTTCTACTCCTGGAATCATGCAACTATGACTTTTCATCTTCATGGAACACTGTTCTAAGTTGTAAGGAGAAAAATATGGGTCCTGTCTTTTTAGAGTTTTACATATACATAGAGGAAGACATAATAAAAGAGGTAATAATAGCTACCATAGAAAACAAAGGTTTTAGTCAAGATGTTGAAACTAGAGGGAACTGAGATAGAGCTCTTACGCTAGTTTGTAAATTACTGAGTTTTGTCTTATCTAGCCAGAAGATCATAGATTTAGATCTGGAAGGACTTTAGAGACTGTTTAGTACAACTCCCTAATTTTACAGCTGCCTGAGAGAGGTTACAAGTCAGTAAAAGTCCAAGATGCATTTTTTTAAAGATTCAATTTTTTTAATTGAAAAAGGGATCTTTGAAGATATTCACCAGAAAAATAAACAAACCCAATTTTCATAATGGAGAAAGCATTTACTTTTTTCAGAGCTATCATTTCAAATATCTGTATGTAACAGTCAAAGGTCACTATAGTTTCTGAGATGTTTACAGTAGAAATGATTTTTATAAATATTGGAACAGGTCTTTTGAATAAAGACCCTGGATATACATACATACATATGTGTGTGTGTGTGTGTGTGTGTGTGTGTGTGTGTGTGTGTGTGTGTGTGTGTGTGTGTTCTGGGGTCAAATCCCAGCATCAAAAATGAAAAATGACCAATGCTTACTTACTCATGCCATAAGCCAAGTACTCAATTCTGTGCATTACCTAGTTGCCTCTTTACCTCCATGTGTGTACTTTCTTGCTCAGTTGTTTTCAGTCATACCTTACTCTTCATGTCCTCATTTGGGGTTTTCTTAGCAAAGTTACTGGAGTGGTTTGCCATTTCCTTCTCCAGTTTATTTTAAAGTTGAGGCAAAGTTAAATGACTTGCCCAGGGTGCTACAACTACTAAGTGTCTGAGGCTGGATTTGAACTCAAGAGGTTGAGTCTTTCTGACTCTAAGCCCAGTGCTCTATCCATAGTACCACCTAGTATGTCTGACTTTGTAATTGCATTTTGGTTTTTCTTGTCAAAGTTACTGGAGTGGTTTGCCATTTCCTTCTCAAGTTTATTTCACTTTAAAGTTGAGGCAAACAAGGTTAAGTGAATTGCCCAGGGTCCTATGTTACCTAGTAAGTGTCTGAGGCTCAATTTGAACCCATGAAGATGAGTCTTCCTGATTCCAAGCCCAGTACTCTATTCACTGCACCTCCCAGCTGCCCCCTGCGAGTGTACAAAACTAGGCAAAAAGGTGCTTTGGGCTTCTTCTTGGTGGCATCTGGATCATGAACAGAATATTTGTGGTGGGACTAATTCAAGATAACCTAGTTTAATAAGGGTGTACTTGTAAGTGCCCAGGATAATTACAGAGGCAGGTAAGATGTGGTAGTGATTTGGGAGTCACTAAAGCATTGGATGCCAGATGTACTTAATTGGGAAACCTTCATTAGATAACTAAATTTTAAATAGTTTAAGAATAGAAATGAAGTGGCTTGACAGATGGGAGGTGGTATCTGAATATTGCCCTTGATCTTAGTTTGCCTCTATAGATTAGACCTCTACCCCAGCGGACTCACTTGCTCTCTCTCC
Organism: Monodelphis domestica; assembly: GCF_027887165.1. Taxonomy (NCBI): domain Eukaryota; kingdom Metazoa; phylum Chordata; class Mammalia; order Didelphimorphia; family Didelphidae; genus Monodelphis; species Monodelphis domestica. The sequence goes on along the minus strand of NC_077229.1, from coordinate 499,152,684 downwards.
CCACTCCTCTCCTCATTTTCAAGTACAGAACAATCGCCTTTTCCTCCCTCCCTTTCTGAGGATGGAATGTCACTTTCAGCACTCTCTAAAATTGACTGCTGGCTGAACAAACCAGGCATGCCACTTCTTTTAAATTCCCTTTTGGTGGCCAACAGAAGATAAAATGAGTAAAAGACTTTGTGTTTATTGGGTAATAAGCTAAAAGCAGAGCTAATTTCATGTATATGATCCACATGAAAAATATGTGGAGAACTATAAAGGCCACCTACCATGAAGTTGAAAGATTTATAAAAATTAGTGTTTCTGAGATATTAATGGCCCTGGTGGTGGTAGCTGGCATTTGTCACTGTCATTTTCCATTGTCATTCAAGTACTTAATCAACCCATATTGTCAAGGATAAATTTATTTTCTCATGTCTGCCTAGGCTGATGATTTCTCTTTTCTTTGACATTAGAGCCTCTGGATCAGACATCATCACTTGGTGTCCTGAAATGAGAGTTGACGAGGATGAGTCTTTTCTTTGTTTTTAACTCCATCCTCACTTTTTCAGTGCTGCTTTCGGGTCTCTAAAAGGTGTTCAAAGCTCCTCATAGAATCTGCTTTCTAAGCAAGGAACCACTAGAAATTAATTCCTTCATCTTATTTGATCATCTGTTCACCTTGTGCTTTCCATTTTTTGTTACTGATGATAATGCAGCGTGGAAGACTGTGTGAGGGCTCTGGAGAAAATCTACAAGTTAAACTAAGGTGCATTTATATAAATCTTTGTGTATACACATACATAAATTATGTTTATTGTCTCTTTGTTTTCAGTTGTGAATGATTTTCCATGACTCCATTTAGGATTTTTTTGGCAAAGCTACTGAAATGGTTTGCCCTGTTCTTTTCCAGCTCATTTTACAGATAATGCGGCTGAGGCAAAGAGGGTTAAGCAACTTGCCTAGGATGACATAGCTATTAAATGTCTGAGGCTAGATTTGAACTCAGGATGAAGATGAGTTTTCCTGACTTCATGCCTAGTATCCACTGCATTGCATAGCTGCCCAAGACGAGGACAATGCCAGTTTTGGCATTCTCTCCTTGCTGTATGCAGAGCATTGAAATTAGTAAAATATATATATATGTATATATATAAACATACATATGTACATGTATAAATATTATATGGAGGCCATGGTGTGCACACACAGATGCACATATGCCATCTTTCAGAAGCTGAGCAATCCTATTTGAGTTAGGATCGATCACTCATCCATTCAACAAATATTTATTGAGCATACACTCTGCCCTGCTATCTCCAGCTGCCGGGTTGTTGGATCTGATTTCATGCTCTTGCCATGTGAAAAGCCTGTTTGAATTTGCCCTTTATGACTCCCTCAATCCCGTCTATTCAGCACCTCTATTACCATTCATGGAGGAAAGCCTACAGAGAATAAATGATTTTTAACAGAATGGGCAGAAAAGTGATATCACGGTCTTCTTCTCTTGAGAATTAAGCTTGCAGGTGATTGAAATAAGTACATAGCAATATGCCTCTGCATAGTACATTGCAAATCCTTTGAACACAGAAGGAGATTCTTAAAGGAATACGAGGGGGTCTTATTCTCGGCAGAAATGCTACTCAAACATAGGCATGAGGTAACATGCTTGTGCATTCGCTGAAATTTAATCGCATCCTTCCTGACATTTGACTTCTCAGAAGCAGTCAGTGGTAAAATGATAGACCAGAAGTTTAGATAGTAAAAGCTGTAACTTGTAGGTGATGTGCTAGCAGACAAAGGAGGCAACTTTACTTGTCCTTATGTTCGTTTCCACTTTGGGAGTAAGAGAACGGAAATATGGGATGTTTTTAAAAACATCCTTGTTTTTGTGAGGGTTCTATAAGAGTACAGTATTCGCAGAAAGGTATAAAGCAGGATACCCATAGGACAGCTCCTGTACTCCATTGGTCTCTAGCAAGATCAAGAGACCACCGAATCCCTCAGCCCATTGAGTGGACTTAATGACGACATGGTTATATGGGACAGAAACTCATGGCTGAGTTGTGAAATGCACCGTTGAAGGGAATACTCCAATCCATCAGTGAGATGGCAGATGTGCTGGTGTATAGCATATGTTGATGTGGCATTCTTGGGATCTTATATCCTACAGTTTTGGAGGCAGTTTGGTGGTACAATAGATAGAATGTGAAATTTGAAGACAGAAACACTTAAATTTGAATCCTGACTCAGACATTTACAAGGTCTGTGACCTTGGGTGAGTCTTGGTTTTCTCTTTTGCAAAAACAGGACAAACTAGCCTCTGCCTCCTAGTTTATGAATTAAATGAGGTAACTGACAGAAAGCATTCTATGAACCTGAGATTGCTACATAAATGCCATGGTGGTAGCTGTTGGTTGTTCCAACAATATGTGGGAGTCACTACTAACTTTTCTTAAGAATGGCAGGAGGGAGAGTTTTAAGTATGTATAGTTTGATAGATTGTTTCCAAGAGAAATTTGAGTGTGTATCAGAAATGTGCAAATTGTTTCTGATCTCTTTAGAAATCTATGGTGTGTAGAAACTTAAAGGGATTCATATGTTTAATCTCATCTCCCTCCTTTTTCTCCCTCTTCCCCCTCCCTTTCTGTATCTTTTTACCTCTCCTCTTCACTCTTTTGTGTATCTCCTTTTCTCATCCCCCATCTCCTTCCCTTTTCACTTCCTTCCCAGGACCCTCCAACCTCTTCTTTCCCCCATTTCTTAACCTCTCTCTGTCTGCTCCTCTCTTCCTCTCTCTATTACATATTGCATTTTAGATTTAGATTTAGAATTAATTTGAAGACACGATTTTGCTAAACCTGAGAGACAAAGACACAGGAGAAGACCAAAATGACTTTGCTAACTTATAGATATGAACATGTCTCTACCCTGCTCAAAACACATCAGTGACACCTTCCTTATAGAATAAGTGACAATTCATTAAGCTGTTTTTTAAACACCTTTCACCCTCTTTTCCAACCATTCATCTTTCCCACATAATTGTGTTCTAGACAAACTGGACTATTGGGTTCTTAACCTCCTGGTTCCACCTTTTATTGTTATGTGTCCCCACAAACCATTCCTTATGCCTGTAATGCTCTCCTTTCTTAGCTTTGCCTTTCAGACTAAGTATCTTCCTTCAAGTATCAGCTTTGTTGTCACTTCCATGAAGACTTTCCTTTTCATCTCTCCAGCTCGTGGAGTATTTTTATAAAAAGAGACACAATATTTTATAAAAAGAGGATAGTTCACTTGCATTTTCAAAGCTGGATCATCTTTACATCAATTGCAAGACAAATCATTTGAATATGCAGAGTGGTAAAATTGGTGATGATTTTAGTTGAAATAGAAAAAAATTGAAGATTACATTGTCCAATTAATTTAAAATTATGAGAAATGCTAATATTGCTTTATTGTTCACTAACAACAACAGTACACTTACATAGTGCTTTAAGATTTACAAAGAAAGTCCTGTGAGGTAGGAAGTATAATACTGGTAATTATCTCCATTTTACAAATGAGTAAACTGTGAGCTCTCATAGATGGCTAATCAAGTGTCTTTCCCAGAACCATACAGCTATTTACTGATAGAAGCACACCTAGAGCCCATAACTTGTCTATTAAAAACAATTATTTCTCTCCAGTTACATATCAAAACAATTTTAACATCCTTGTAAAATATTTGAATTTTGAATCTCTCTCCCTCCCTCCCTCCCTCTCTCTCTCTCTCTCTCTCTCTCTCTCTCTCTCCCCCCCCTCTCCCTCTCTCTCCCTCCCTCCCTCCTTCTCTCCCTCCCTCCCTCTCTGTCTCTCTGTCTCTCTCTCCTCTCCCTCTCTGTCTCTCTGTCTCTCTCTCCTCTCTCTCTCTGTCTCTCTCTCCTCTCTCTCTGTCTCTGTCTCTCTCTGTCTCTCTCTGTCTCTCTCTCTCCCTCTCTCTGTCTGTCTGTCACTATATCTCTGTCTCTGTCTTTCCATCTCTCTTAGTCTCTCTCTGTTTGTCTGTTTCTCTCGGTGTCTCTGTGTCTCTCCCCTTCTGCCCCTAGTGTAATAATGTATGTCCTTTGGAGACAAGAAGCATTTTTGGCTTCATATCCACCCCTACTTAATAAACCCTTGGTGAGTTTCCAAACTTTGGGAAAGAATTAGAGCATGGATTTGGAAGGGGTGAAAAGACTTTTGTGAAAGAAGTATCAGCTTTTCAGAGAAGCTTCCAGCAAAGACCAAGGAAGTCTTTATGGGGCAGCCTATGGGTACTTAAGACTCTGAAAGAGAGGCCCTGAAAGGAAACATGTGTTGTGTCTGAAGTTGTAACAAGGGGCTACATGCGTATCTTTGTTCTGTTCCTGCTTCTGTTTAAACTCTGCTATTGAGTAAGCCCAAAGCCTTACTTCCCTGCAGCTGCTTTGCTTTTTCTCATCACTTGTACGTCTCTTGCGCTAATGACAAGTAACAGCACAACTCCCTGGCCTCCTTCCTGACTCTTTAAATTTAGGGCTAATGTCAAGAGTGCTTAGTGTGGTAGGAGAGATGTAGGATTACCAGGTAATTTGGGTATGTCGATCGACTTTGAGTATGCAAAGGGACATTCCTATGGGGTTGATTCAAAATCCCTGCAAAACCCAAGGCACCACATTAAAAGTATAAGTTACTATCTTATATATTACCATTATATAATTTACTTTGAGAATATATTCTACTCTGTACCATAGATTATTGGAATCATTTCTTTGGAAGCTTAAAAAAATTAAGAATTATCATAGTTTTGACTTGGGTATGACTAGATAGTCTCTTTAATTATGATAACATATATGATGTAATATATAATATCATATAATATAATGTATAATATTAAATAAATGAAGAAGAATAAAATTATATGGCATGTAGCTTCTGTCCCACAGGATGCCTGTAGTCTAAATGGGACACAAATGACTTATAGGCAAAAAGTGTTTGTCTCTGTGGATAGAGGAACAGAAAATTAGGACTATGTATATAAGTCATTAGAGGTGACATGTAAGCAGTCTCTCAGCCTCAGCTTGGGGAGATGGTCCTCCAAAAGGCAGGATTATATAGGAAGATTAAATGCTTATTAAATGAGAGTAGGGTCATATGAGAATAGAGTTTTATAAGTTTGATGGATTGGGGCAGCTGGGTGGTGCAGTAGCTAGAGAGCCAGGTCTAGAGATGGGAGGTGCTAGGTTCAAATTTGATCTCGGACACTTTCTAGTTGTGTGACCCTGGGCAAGACACTTAATCCCCATTGCCTGGCCCTTACCATTCTTCTTCTTGGAACCAATACTTAGTATTGATTCTAAGATGAAAGATAAGGATTTTCCTAAAAAAAAAACTGGATTGGGAATGTCAAAGTAATTACAAGGGTTCCAAGTCAATGGGGTGAAGAATAAATCAAAGAAAATGGATGATGGTGAGGAGGAGTTGGGAGTGACTGCCATTAGGTAGATTGGGATCTTCTAGTGAAGAACTTTGGACCATTTTAAAGATCTGAAGGGACTGGAGGTGGATGAAGGGAATATTTTGATTCTAAATATGATTCTAAAGCATGTAAAAAGGACTGGAGTGAGGAAAGGTTGGAGGCAATGAGACTGGAAAAAAAGAAACTGCCTTCATTGCTTTTCACTACTTACTATGTAGTTATTTTTTAACCCCTGCCTCCCTTTTAGAATCAATACTGTGAATTGGTTCCAAGGCAGAAGAGAGGTAAGGGCTAGGCAATGGAGGTTAAGTGACTCGCCCAGGGTTACACAGCTAGGAAATGTCTAAGGACAGATTTTCACCCAGGACCAACCAGACTTTCTATTTCCTGTGACACATTTCTGCCTCCATTTTTAACTTTGTGCCCCCAATGCAAATAGGTTCTTTAAAAAAAAGTTCTTACCTTTTGTCTTAGAATCAATTTGGTATATTGATTCCAATGCAAAGAGTAGTAAGAGCTAGGCAATGGGTGTTAAGTGTCTTGCTTAAAGGTCATGCGACTAGGAAGTGTCTGAGGCCAGATTTGAACCCAGGATCTCTCACCTTCAGCCTTGGCTAAATCGCCTAGCTGTACCCTGCTATGCAGTTTTAGTTGTCTTTCTTTAGAGAGGTTTTCTAGGCAGGGTTGAAGAGGGTAGAGAAAGCAGATGGACACGAGGAGGAGGTGAAAGAAGAGAAATCAGTGAGATTGCAAGTAGTTTAGCAGCTGCTCCACACATCCACAACTGCCTCCTAGAAAAAATGGTTCTATTTATTTGCTGTTTCCGTCCATATATCTTGCTAGCAGCATTCATCAATATCTGTCATTTCTCAGAGGGTTTAGACATGTCTAGCAATTCATTCTCCTGAATTATATTTCAATACACGAATCAGGGGGAGGCAGAATTGCAGATGTTAACTCTGACCTGCGCTCCAACATCACTTAGACACCACCACCCAGTGAGCAACCTGACCTCACTCAGACAAACATTCTAAGCTACACTGCACAGTGTTATTTTCTTGTTACCACACTGATGTTAGCAGACTGTATTTAATACTTTAAAAAAATCAATTTTGAATTGTCGAATTAGCCATTGGACTATGCAGCTGAGGCTTAGGGGCAAACCATTATTTATTTCGGGTAAGGATTTTATATCTGGTTAACAAGTACCTTAAGGGGGCTCAGCCTGGTGGTCCAGGGACAGCTCCTGTGAAGAGGCCCAGATTGACCCAGGTTGGATTTTGAGGTGGGTTGTTGTCTTTTTCTTAATGACGGGAAGAGGAGATCTGACTTTATTGTCCTTTTTTTTAGAGGGACGACTTGCTGTCTATAGATTGAAGACTGATGGATAGCAGTGATGTAGATAGAATTTGCTAGAGGACCATAGTCTTCCCTGAGGAAAACACTCATTACAACTTGAAGAACAGTGGAGGAAAAAGAGAGAAGGGTAAAAGGGTCTATAATGGCTTTTGGAGCATTTCATCCTTTCCTGTTTTTAAATATGTCTATGCTCCTCTCTGGTGCTGACTTTCTCTTGGCAGTTTCCCAAGATTCACAGTGGAAGTTCTCTATAGGTATTGAAGAAGTGACCACAGTAGGACTTGACCTGCCACTAAGTATTATTGTACATGGTAAAATAAGCCTGTACTTTGCTACTAGGCTACAGCTAATCTCTTTGTCTCAATGAATTAATGCAAGGGGGAAAACAATTTATTAACATTTACTATGTGTATATGCACATATAGTCCCCCAACTATGGGAATACTTGTAAGCAAAAGGGGAAGATAGTCTCTGCTTTCAAAGAACTCCTATCCTGATTTGGTAGGGGGAGCACGAATAACATAATTTTCAAACTTTTATCCTTTTGGATCCATGTTCTTTTGGGATTCTGTGCTGAATTCAATTCAACTGAATATAAAGTAGACATAAAGTAATTTTTAGGGATAGTTTACTAACAATTGAGGTGATCTGGATGAGTCTCATGTAAGAAGGTGGCACTTGAATTGAGCCATAGAGAAATTAAGGGTTTCTGTATCATCCTAATGAGAACATTGTAGGGACGAGGAACTACTTATAGAATTTTTTTGGAGAGGTTATAAAAGCCTTATAAAAAGGCTTGGGGGCAGTAGATTAGAGGATAGAAAATGTTAAGCTGACACCAGAACTGTGTATTGATTGGGGGGTCAATAAGGTGTTAATTCTGAGGAACTATGCCTAGAATCAGAGGTGTAAAAGGATAGAGTGGCATGTAAGACCCGTGACAGTTTTGAATTGATAGGAACATGTAATTCATGAAGAGAAATGGGAGATCTGGAAAGTAGATTGGAGTCAGATTGTGAAGAGCCTCATTGAACAACAGGTTGAGCATTTTGTGTTTTATTAAGCAAAGGGAAACCATTGAAAGTCTTTGGCAAGGGGAATGATTTGGTGACAAGAAAGCATTGTAAAGGCTTCCATAGCAGTCCTATGAAGAGAGATTAAAGAAAGCAGAAGCTAATGACTGGGAAATCAGTCTATTTGTGTGTATTCAGAGCTTTTCTCATATAACTTGACTCTTCGTGGTCTTTTTTAGGCACATGGTCTGTCTGTAATTTTATACCTCCTCTGTAGAAGTGACAGAGAACTCCAGGTCTCTCTCTTCTCTTCCTTTTTCTCTTCCTCTCCCTCCATCCTTCCTCTTCTCTCCCTTCTTCTTTCTATTCTCTCCCCTCTTTCTATTCTCCCTTCTGTCTCCACTCTATTCTCTCTTCTCTCTTCCCTCTCTCCTTCCTATCCCCTCTATTCACTCTTCTCTCTATCCTTTCTCTCCCCCCTCCTTCTTGTACTGCCTTTTCTCTCTCCCCTCTCCTTTTACACTAAGGAAATACTTTCAATATACTAACCTGATCTTAGCATGGAGAATTTGAAAGCCCCCTAAGATTCTAGTGAGTCAAAGGAGTGGCTGATATGCCAGAAGAATGAGTTTCCCCCCTCTCTTTCTCCTCTCTCTACTCTCTCCTCTTCCCTCTCTTCCCTTGATTCTTGCCTCTCCTTTCTCAGTCTCTCTTTTGCCTCAAGTCTCTTAGTTTCTCAAATCATATTTATTTGTGTCATTAAGAGTAGTGATTTAGTAGTGTTGTTGACTCTCTGCCAGTGAAGTCATTCCCTTGCATTCTGGGCAAGAAATTGAAAGTCATTCACCCATGGGAGAGGAAAGATTAAAGAAACCAAATCTATCTACTACAGTAGCACAGCTAAATGATGAATAAGGGGGGAACTATAATTGCCTGTGAGTATAACAGTCACCAGCAAGAGGGAGAAACTGTTTGGGGGTGAGTAATGGGGCATGGATAGGAATGAGAGGAGCCATGTTCTAATGATGATGGAGTGCTGTTTCATTTGTATGCCCGCTGAGTCATGGGTTTTACTCCTGATGAAATCAGGGACTGACTGCTCTCTTAACTTGTCTCTATCTCTAAAATATAGAGGGGGAGTGTGTATTAAGCCAGGTGCTTCTGGCATATCAGCTACTCTCTGGAGATGCTAGAATCATAGGGGATATCAGCACCTCCATGTTAAGGTCAGGTTAGCCTGCTAAAATGTATTTCCTTAGTGTAAGCCAGACTTTTTCAAAATATGGGTCCTAAAGATCTTTTCATGAGTTCCATGAAGTTAAAAATACTATTTACATAATATGCTAAGATGTTTTAATTTCATATCTGGTAAATGCTAATAGATATAACCCACATAGACAAAAGCTTTCTAGGATTCTCAGTAATTTTTAAGAGGATAAAAGGGAGATCATTGGTGTAGAACTAGTTTCATCACATGCTTGCATTTGCTTTTAAATTATTAGCATTCTTCCTGTGTTTTGCACCTTTTCCCTCTTGATTATTTTGTAACCCAACAGAGATAGTCATTAAGGGAATGTATACTTTATTTGGTGAATCTAGGTGGCACAATAGATAGAGTGCTGGGCTTGGAATCAGGAAGACTGGAATTAAAATCCAGTTTTAGACATTATCTGGATGACCCGGGGCAAGTCACTTTACCCTGTTTGCCTTAGTTTCCTCATCTATAAAATGATCTGGAGAAGGCAATAGCAAAGCACTTCAGTAACTTTGCCAAGAAAACTTCAAGTGGGTCAAGAGGAGTCAAACATGACTGATATGACTGAACAACAAATACTTAATGTGGACGTTAGGGGATAATTAATGTTCTTTTTAAAGCTTGAAGCTTGAAATCTCCTGTGAAGTAGGTAAATGTAGTCAAATTTCTCTCATTGCTTTCTGCCCTGGTAGTTAGGTGCCTTTCAAGGATGCATTAGCTCTTTCAGTAGGGATGGTGCTAAAACTGTTGCTTGTTATATACATAATCTTCTTTGGTGAACATTTTGAGATACTCCAGCAGTGCATCAATACAATCAGAATTACTACATTAGTTGAAAATAACTGAGACTGATGCTTGCTTGCTGTTTGTTGTCTTTGTGTGGAATAGATTTCTAAGGAAAATGAGGTCCAAATCCCAGGGGAAGTGCTATGAGACTCAGGGGAAAGGCTTGTAGTAGCCGTAATGAGATGGTCTTAGAGACTAAACCCTCTGCCACTGCTACTGTATTTGGTAAAGGTTATCAACCTACATGAAATTATGAAGAGTGAAACAAGCAGAGCCAAGAGAACAGCCTATAAAGCAATAGAAATATTGTTTGAAGAATGATTTGTGCATGTCCACCTCCAGAGAAAGAACGGATAAGCAAGATAAAGGGTTCTCAATACATAGATCTTTTTGTCAAATGATGCTTTTTCTAGTGCATCGAGAGATGGGAGGGAGGTAGTTGTCCAGGAATTTTAATATAACAAATAAATTAAAAATTTTAGAAATAAAAATAAACAGAAGAATTTTTTAAAAGTCAAAACAAAAAATTATTCCAGGTCAGAATTCTGCTCATCTAGGACCAGATTTGAGCAGAAATCAGCAGTTGTAGTAACTGCTGCTTCAAAATTCCAGTTGCTTGAATTAGAAAAAATTTGAATATATTCTGAAGGATATGTTAACATTTTACTATCGTTTTATTTTAGCCTGGACCCCTAATTTTGTTGATGTATAGAACAGATTAGTAATTCTGATGCACTTTAATCTTAGAGAGTTTCTTGGGATGCTTGGCCAATTGAGAGTTCAAGTGATCTCCCCAGGGACACATGTCCAGAATGTCAGATGCAGGACTTGAACCTAAGTTTTTCTGATGGGGTCCAAGTTCTATATCTACATTATTGTACTGAATCTAATAGAAGTTACTTGAATTGGAATAGAAAAATTAATCGACCTATTCAGATATATGAGGCCAAACTTAGTGTTAAAAATGAACAACAACTTTGGGGGTGCAGTTGACCTCTTAAATATTAGAGCAGTTATCACTACATTAATTTTCACCATATGCATTTGAGTAACAAAGTTGACAGATGCTAATTTTCTTAAGTGGTAGGCAGCAAATGATGCATGATTATAAAAGCAACACATTTTTGGTGACTTTTCATCCTCATCAGAAATCAATTTTAAATAAAGTTTGATGTAATCATAATTAACCAAGCCATAATGTTAGTGACTTTTAACAAGTGCCAAGGACTGTCACTCCTAGCCTTAACTCTGTTAACAAGAATGGGGATCAAAATGTATAACATCTCTGTCATTGTCTTGTGAAGGAATAAAGATCTCCAAGATTTTGTTCAGTGTAGGACTATAAACTTTATTGGTACATTAATGCTTTCATAATGTTATCCAGAAATTCTGGGTCATAATTTATTATGTTTACTGGGGACGACCAAGATTTGTATCCTCTATTAGATGTGAAAAATAAATAGAGCGAAATATGGGGACCAGGGAAGGTCAAATGTCATTTAGTCAACAGTGAGCCAATCCTTGACAGATACCATAATGATAGTTTTCAAGGGTGCTACCACAGAAGTAAGTTCAGTCTTGCCTTCAAGGATCTTAAAGATTTTGCTATGGAGACATGAGGAACAATGAGAGAACCAAAATAAAAATATAATTGAATGTTAAAATTAAGTAGTACAGATAATACATTTCACAGGAATTCACAGATGGTGGAGAGGAAGTGCCTGGAACAAAGAAGTATATAGCCAACGGATATTTATTGTGTGTGCGCGCGCAAGACACTAAAGCCACAAAAGCAAAAATAATAATTAAAAAAAGGAAACAAGTTCATGCCCTCAAGGGGCTTCCATTCAAAGGATATGGCAAAAAAAATTTTTAATGAATGTTAATTTTTTGACATGTAAGTGAGGAAAAATAAAATATTGTTTTAAAAAGAAAAAATAAAGCAGAGGACAATGGTGGTAAGAGAGAAATTAATATATAAGCATTTATTAAAAGCTTTTTATGTGCCAAACACTGTGCTAAGCATTAGGTATACAAAGAAAGACGAATATAATTCCTGCTTTCAAGCAGCTTACATTCTAATGGGGTAAATAGTATGCAAACAACTGTGCAAAAGAGCTGTAAACACTAAAAATTGGAGGTAATCAACAGAGGGAAGGCTCCTGCACTGAGGAGAAATGTTTGAACATATAGAAGATAGATACAAATTAATCAGGGCGGTATATAAAACCTAGTTTGATATATTTATTTTGATATTGATAATAATTGTCTAAGTAAACCTATATATTTTTTATAAATTATTATCGATACTTAACAATAGTATTCTGACAAGAGGGGCTCCTATAATCTTCACCAGCCTGGCCAAAGAAGCTGTGACACATGCCCACAAAGGTTAAGCACCCTGACATAGAAGATGATGTTTGGTTGGATTTCAAAGGAAACCAGGGATGCCAAGAGGCAGAGATGAAGAACAAGACTATTTTAGGCATAGACACCAACAAAAGATTATATGTGGGGAAGAGTAGGTAGATAAATGTGGCAGTCCTTTAGATTTCTTCTTCTCTCTTATTTCTAAATTCCTTTGACTTGTATTGTCTGCCCCACATAATTTAGCAATTATGTTTTATTTTCGTATTGTTCCTCATGTCTCTATTGGGACATCATTTAAGGTCCTTGTCAAACTCAAATAGAAATAGATGCCTCCAAACCATCCATAAGAATCCCTGCTGGCCACTTAAAATCGTATGTTAACATTACCCTGCATTTTATTGTATTTTAATTTATTTTGTTAAATATTTCCCAATTACATTTTAATCTGATTCTGGGAGTTTTGTGGGCCAGGCATCATGTTTAAAACCTTTCTTGCAGAATGTGTGGAAAGGAGTAATGTGTTAAAATGATCTAAAGAGATATATGAAGGCTTCGGAAGGTTGTTATGCCAGAGAGAAGTGTTTATTTTCATAATAGACGTGACAGGGAGCCTATGGAATTTAGGAAGAAATTTAAGAAAATAAGGCTCTCTCTAGGCTTGTGCTCTCCACTAGTTCATGGGTATACACTTTGCTATATATTAAATTATAAAGTTTAGGAGCAGAACTTTAAACACTATATGACTTCCTTGTTGTTAGATAGTTGTGTGCTTACATCTTTACCTTTTCTAGCTCAATAGAGCTAGACTTAGTCCTCCAAATTATAGTCTCCTTGAACAGTATCACTGTCCTACTCCACATCTCCTCTTCCTCTCTAAAATGAGAGGGTTGGACTACTTGAGTGCTACTGTCCTCAGTTCTAAATTCATGATCCTATAAGAATTTGAACTCTCAATGAGGATCAAGGAGCCATTAGTTCTTCAGGAATGCCTTGGTGTGCTTATGGCTCTGTAGTATGGTCGGGGATGTCAAACTTAAATATAAATGGATAGGATGCACGTTGTCTGGGGACATGACACAACATCATATGTATTTTATTTTTATTTGTTTTGTTAGATATTTCCCAATCATATTAAAAAAAAAAACCTTACCTTCTATCTTAGAGTCAATATTATATATTAGTACCAGGGAAGAAGAATGACAAGGGCTAGGCAATGGGGGTTAAGTGACTTGTCCAGGGTTTCAGAGCCTAGGAAGTATCTAAAGCCAGTTTTTTTAAACCCTTACCTTCTGACTTGGAATCAATATTGTGTAATGTTTCCAAGGCAGAAGAGTGGTAAGGGTTAGGCAACGGGGATTAAGTGACTTGCCCAGGGTCACACAGCTAGGAAGTGTCTGAGGCCAGATTTGAACCTAGGACTTTCCCTCTCTAGGCCTGACTCTCAATCCACTGAGCTACTCAGCTGCCCCCTAAAGCCAGTTTTGAAACCAGGACCACCTATCTCCAGGTCTGGCAATTTGAACCCAGATCCTCTTGTCTCCAGGTCTGGCTCCCAATCCACTGAGCCACATAATGCTCTCTTATCAATTCCATTTTAATCTGGTTCAGGCTGCCCTGAAGAATTTTCAGGTAGAGTTTGACACTTCTGGTATATAGTAGGACTTTAAAGATGATGGCCACAGTTTCAAGGAAGTTCAGCCTTGATAACTTAAAAGTAGAAGGGATGTTAGAGACTACTACGTGGGATAATGGGTTTAGAATTGCAAAGCATTATCTGGGCTCCCTTTTAGTGGTAGAGATGAGTGAACTGAAACCCCAAGAAATGAAGATGCAGTGCTGAGATTTGGTTTCTGGCTCCATCCCAGATTATTTATGCTGGATGGTGCAGTGAAACAGCTACTCACAGTCTCAAAGACCCAATTAATATCTTAATTTCTGTTAGTCTTCTTTTTCTATATAAATGGGGATAATAGGACCTACTTTTAAAGTATTGTTAGGAGGTTCAAATAAACTGTCTTAAAGTACTAAGTAAATGCTAATTGTTATTAGTATTATTAATATATTATCATAATTATCCCTAAAGCCTTTTGACTCTAAATCCAACATTTTTTTTTTTTGCATTATAACCCTTAGCACTATAGAACATTCCTCATTCAAGGAAGCCATGTTGTGAAATAGATAGTGTTGGATTTGGAATCAGGAACATCTTGACAAATCCTGCCTCAGACTTGTACTAGATATGTGACTCTGGGGAAATTATTTTACTTATTTGCCTCAATTTCCTCATTTGTGAAATAGAGATAATAATATAGCATCTACCTTGCAGAGTTGTTATAAGAATCAAGTGAGGTATTTCTAAAATGCTTGGCATTGTGCCTGGCACATAGTAGGTTCTTTCAAAAAGTATTTTCTTTTTATTATCAATTACATGTGATAAGTCTTCAACATACATTTCCTAAAATTTTGAGATTCAAATTCTCTCCTTCCCTTCTTTTTTCTCCATGAGATAGCAAGCAATTTGATCTAGGCTATAACATGTGGGATCATGTAAGACATATTTATTGGTTATGTGGTAAAAGAAGACTCCTCATATAAAACAAAAATTAAAGAAAACACATATACAAGACAGTGAAAAATTTAGACTTTCTCAGTTCTACCTCTGGAGGTTGTGTAATTAGAATTTTTTCCCCAGAGCTCTCTGTCCCAGCTTCCCATCTTTGTTCTCACATTACATCCTTATGTTTTGGAGATAAAGTTGTGATTGTAGCTCTGCCCTCTCTCTCTCTGCTCCCTGGAAGGTGGCTGTGGCAGTTGGGTGAGAGCAAGGCAGGAGAATTTTACCCATGTCTTTTACTTAGGCTTTCATACTTTTGTTCTTTTATTTCTTCTACTTCAAGTGATTATTAATAAACTTTATAAATTATAATACTTGGAGTTATTGGATATTAATTTAAATTTTACAAGGTGGATCTTATTTTTTCATAATGTCTTTCAGAATTTTCTTGGATCATTGTATTCCTGAGAATCGCTAAGTCTTTCACAGTTGATCATTGTACCACAGGGTTGTTTATATACATAGTAGGTTCTTAATAACATGTCCATTGATTAACTGATTGACTTACTTTCAGCTTTATTTTCATCATCTATGAAATAGAGATAATAACACCTGCCTCCCAGGATTCATGTGAGAATCAAATGAGAAAGCATAAATTAAAAAAAAAAACTTTGGAAACTTTAAAGTGTTGTATAAAGTTAAGTGATTATAATTTATTCTTTAACATAATCAATACCCAACTATCTGTGTGTGACCTATGAGCCCTTGGAGAGTCTTTCTGTAGTGTAGCCACTTACTGTATCCATCTCTTAGCTAGGCAGAAGTGATCTTTATACTATATTCTCTGCTAGTATATTCCTTGGTGATTCAGAGAACCCTGCTACAGAGAGTGGCCTATGATTGTGCTAAGGACCTCAGAGCTCAGATACAGGCCAGGATCATGGTCTTGATCTCTCTTATCTACATTAAAGGGTAATCACCTGAATCCCACCACCCCATCCATTTTGGGGGCCTTAGTTTCTTTCTCACTAAAGTGAAGGTGTTTGACTATTTAAGTGAATTTTTATTTTAAAATTAATTTTAATTTTTCTCTTTTTTCCTCCAGTTTAATTTTATTTTTTTTAATTTTTCCATGGTTAAATGATTCTTGCCTCCTTCCCCTCTTCCCTTCCCACTCCCAGAGTTAATAAGCAATTTCACTGGATTATATTTATATTATCTCTCAAAACCTTTTTCCATATTATTCATTTGTATAATAGAGTAATCTTTTAAAACCAAACCCCCAAATCATATACCCATATAAATAAGTGATAAATCATATGTGTTTTCTTCTGGATTTCTACTCCCATAGTTCTTTCTCTAGCTGAAGATAGCGTTCTTTTTCATAAGTTCCTCATAACTGTCCTGGATTATTACATTGCTTTTAGTAGCAATGTGACTTTAAAAAAATAAATCATGAAGTTAACCAGATTGCTCAGTAGATTGAGAGCTACACCTAGGGTTCAAATGTAGCCTCTGACACTTTCTAGCCCTCTGATCCTGGACCAAGTCACGTGACCCCCATTGCCTAGCCCTTACCACTCCTCTGCCTTGAAATCAACAAGGGAGGAGACGAGATGGATATCAACATGAATTAACGTGGAGTTCATTAAGAGGAAACTATGGAAGATGGAAACAATAAATAATGGAGATTGTTAGAATTGTATGCAAATGAAAGACAAGTACATAAGAAAACTTATTGGAGTTCACAGAAAGATTATTTTAGATTTCTAGTCCAACATTCTGTAGAATCAAAATGATGCAGTGAATAGAATGCTAGGGGGGGGAGGGGCAGCTGGGTAGTTCAGTGGATTGAGAGCTAGGCCTAGAGAAGACAGGAGGTCCTAGGTTCAAATCTGACCTCAGACACTTCCCAGCTGTGTGACCCTGGGCAAGTCACTTGACCCCCATTGCCTAGCCCTTACCACTCTTCTGCCTTGGAGCCAATACACAGTACTGACTCCAAGATGGAAGTAAGGGTTTTAAAATAAAATTAAAAAAAAAAAAGAATGCTAGGCCTGGAGTCAGGGAAGACCTGAGTTCACATTCTTCCTCAGCCACTAGCTATTTTATAAGCCTATTTGCCTTAGTTTCTTCTTCTATAAAACAAACTGGAGAAGGAAATGGCAAACCACTCCAGTGTCTGCCCAGAAAATCCCAAAAGCGGCCACTAAGACTTGAGATGGTTGAAACAACTAAATAATGACCAACATTCTCATTTAGAAGTCACAGCTTATTTGACTTGCTAGCTATAGGAAGAATGGGACTTAGAATTTGTCTCTCTGTTTCCAAACCCAGGATTTTTTGCTTTAAGTTGGATAACCATTGCTACTTGACAGTGATGTCACAGTATCCTTTTGGTCTACATTGTAGAAGAATAATGTATCTTGCTATTTTAAAATCAAATGTAATTGAACTGATACAAAGTGAAGTAAGAATAGTCAGGGAAATATATCCAGTGATTCTAACTAAGCGAGCAGAAAGAATATTCCCCCCCAAAATTGAAAGTGAATGTTGTGATTACATTGAACAAGCTTTGCCCATCTCATTTAGAGAGGCATGGGTATGGGTATGGGGGGTACCCTAGGTGTGAAACATTGCATAGAATGTCAGATTTTTTGTTGTATTGCTTATTTTACTTTTATTAAAAATAATTCCTTTATATGAGATGCTTCTCTGATGGAGAGTAAAGGAATGGATATAGTGAGAAATCTAGTAAAAACAAAAGCAGTCAACAAAATCTATGAATAGTAATTAAAATATTTCAGTGGGTGAGTTTAAAACAAAATTATCTAATAATTTTCATATATTCAATTTGAACCTTGTTCCCTGTGAAATGCCTAAGGCAGAGCAGTGGTTAAGCTATGTGTGTGGGTGTATTCATCTATATCCATATACTTTGGGTTTGTATGTATATATGTCTGTCTATCTCTCCCTTGCTTCTTTTGTCTCTCTCCCTATGTTTCTCTTTCTCTTCCTCTTCCTCTGTCTCTCTTCTCATATGAATATTAAGAACTGGGATCTACTATATACTCTCAGGTTCTACTTTACTGCTACCCTTTCCCATGATAAGTCACTTGACAAATTCAATGGCTAATTAAATGAAGGAAATTTAATTTTGGACACAAAATACACAAGTACAAAAGAACTGTTAAGATTAAAATTTAGGGAAACTGAGGCAGGTAGAAATTAGTTTCTCTCTGCAAGGAGTATTATATTTTTAGAGTTTTATTTAAGAAAAAGAATTTAATAATATACAAGTAAGAGAATCACGTGCTAGGTGGGCCGAGCGGCCCATTCAATTTTCACTCACATCATGAGACACGTCTGCTTGTCAGGGGAAACAGGAAGAGAAGAGACCTTCAGTAGGCGGAGAACTCCTTTAAATAATAATTTGTGATCTCGCCCAGGTGAGAATTCAGTGTGATTCCAAAGCATTCTTGGAAGTGAGCAAGGACTTCTGGGGACTGGAGTCCTGGATTCAAGCCTCCATGTTTACAGAAAGAATAAGTTGATACTTCCAGTTTTTAAGGGTTAATCTACTAGGTTTTATTACAAGTAACTTCATAGAGACTGGGATAATTCCATTCAACAAATACTATTTAGTGGCAAATGTGCAAGGCATTGTATGCTTTACTCCTTACAATTTAAATGTTTTATGAAGAGTATGTTGCACATTATGCCTACTCTGTATTTAATCAGTCAATAAACATTTATTAAGGATCCACTAAGTGCCAGGCATGGTTTTTTCTCCAACATAAGTGGTATGTGTCTTGTTTTGCAATATGATGAATGGAGAAATGTGTACTATATGATAATATATGTATGACCTATATCTTATTGTCTGCCTCTAGGAGAGCAGGGAAAGGTGGGAGGGAAGGTAAAACTTCCTGGCCCGCGAGAAGTTTTAAGGTAGGAAAATAGAAACAGGATAGAAGTTTTGAATTCCGCGAAGAGTGTGAAAGAGCTGACCTTAGAGATGTGAATAAATGAGTCAGTAATCAATTATTAATATTCGGGAGCCACAGCCCTGCTCTGACCACTGGACGTTACTATTTAGGCTATTCCCATCCAATGATCCCAATTTAACACTTTACTGGTCAGAGGATAATACTAGCTCAGTAGGAAAGGAGATTAGAAACTAAAGGAGTTAGATAATGCTAGGTATTAGCATTGGAAAAGAGAGAGAGACAGGAAGGCCTGACTGAAGGGCCAGGCCTCAAGGAAAAAGATAGAGAGGAGAGAGAAAGGGGAGAAGTTGCTCCTTGGCAAACCTGTTAATGTCCTCGAAGTGGGAGGAGCTGGCTGTGTCCCTTTCTTTTATTCTCTTTGATATACAAATGAGCTCAATACATATTGATAAGTTACATGATGCCTCAATACATATAGATGAGTTACATAGTGTATTGCCATTGGATAATTGCAAATTATGACAAGGTGAAGGTGGGGTTATTATCCTCAGGTGAGTGAGACAAAGGGAAGCAAGGTTTCGCACCCTAACTTCAGCCACGCTGGGAATAGAGTTCATTGCCATGCGCAGAATGGCCATGTGCTCACTCACAATCCTTGTCTCTCCATAATACCTATGGGCTGGACTGCTACAGAAGGAAAAAAATTAAACCATTTATTAGTTTCTTTTTGAATAGGAGGGTTTTGAAAAGAAGAAAGGTTAATGACAATCATGTCAAAAAAGAGAGAAAAGAACATTGATGAATCATTTAAAAATACAAATAAGGGAGCAAAAGAAAACACAGAATGAGACCCAGACATGTAAAGTGGTGTTGGAACTATCATTTCAACTTAAAATAGATATATTTAAAAAACTATATGTAATAGAGATTCACAATTTCATATGGAGTCTTTTTTCTGTTCTTTAAATGTGGAAATAAATGTTTGTTAATGTCTCTAAAGTTCATAATAATAAAAGGAAAAAGTAGAAAATCCCACTAACATAGCTGATGCTAAATGACAGACAGTGGAACTAGTTGGTAACATTAGGGAAAAAAGAGAAAAAGAATAGTCATCTCCTCCCTTTAAATTTTTATATGCTCAAAAATTTTTTTAAATGCATATACATATTATGATCAATACTAACAGTTAACATTTATTTAGTACTTTAAGGCTTGTGAAGTTACCAATATCTTATTTTCTCCTACAACCAATTTGGGAGGTAAGTGCTATCATTACCCTCCATTTACAGGTGAGGAAACTGAGGCATACAGAGGTTGAAAGACTTTTCTAAGGTCTCCCAGTTAGTATATGTCTAAGGTCAGGCTTGAACTCATGTCCTCCTGATGTCCACTGCACTACCTAAGCTGCTTCTATTCCCATGATACTAACAATGGTTTTTCTAATTATCACTGCCCCCATCCCCACAAGGTTTTCCCTTTAGTACTCAGCCTTCTACTTTGGGATCTGAAGGGAGCAAATTTCCTGAAGTGTCTTGTATAACAGCCTATTGATTTCCCCCCTTATGCTCTTACTTCCTTGTTCCTCCCTGATCTATATTTCAAAAGAGCTTTGGCTGAAAAGCTGATAAGTAGTCCGGACTATAACTGATATCTTGCATAAGCCAGCTTTTTCTGAGCTGATGACCAATACTCCAATAGGGACAAGTAGTAGAATTTTAAGTGATAGGTTTTATGCTTCAATAAATCTATACTTCTGAGTCTTTGCTGCTACTTTATTGGACCAGCAGGCTCAAAGGCAGATCTGCCGGTAAGATATTTTGACAGTGTAACTAGAAGTTAGTTTTCCTGTTCTGAGTAAAAGTATAGATTTCTTAAAAGCATGTCAAAGTAAAAGCCAAGGTTCCTTAACACACAAAGTCCATATGAAATACTATTTTAAACATTTAGTTTATATATATATATATAAGCTGGTTCTCAATTTCAGAACGGTTAGATCTGGATTTGTGCACATCAGTCCCCTGAAGTGGTCCCATGTAGTCAAGTTTACACTATTCAAAGTTATAATTATGTAAAATATGGTCATTGGTTCCAGGCCAATGTAAATATGTAATGGGAATTTTAATAATGCTATTCCTTCAGGGAACTCATTATTCACACTAATCAGATCCAGTTGATATCATTGATATTAAACACAGACAGTCTAGTTAGTTTCACTATCTAATGCCAACGAAGCAGTTCAATAAATTCAATCAAAAATTTTAAGGCATTTTAAAAATGCTCACATTTTTCTATTTGCCTAAACAAATAGTGGGGGACTTTATGCTTCCTATTTTCCTGGTGCTCCTTGCCCAGAAGGAAATGGGGTTAGCCTGAGGTGACTGATTCTGAATGGTCTGACATATTAATAGTCTAGTCTGACATATTAATAATGGAATAACTATTTAGGAAATCCTTAGCAGGGCATTGTACTGATCCCTAGACACAGTCTCTGCCTTCATGGATACTTACAGAAGTAACATCCAAAAAATAGGTGAGATCATCAGGAAGGTGCAAAGTTACAGAGTGTGACTGAGGAAGGAAGGTGATTCTAGGAGGTGACATTTGAGTTTAGACTTGAAGCTTAAGTAGGAATTGAAGAGGTGAATAGGTATATGGAGCTGTACATGGAGGCTGTAATGTCGGGGATGTGCCCTTGGGTCCTTCCTATTTAAACCTTGCATGAAGCATGAATTCCAGCCACAACACCTCTATCAAATAGCCAAAAATGAAAGAATGAAAAAGCATTTATTTATTAGTTGCTTAATGCATACAAAGCACTTTGCTAAGTCCTGGGGATACAAATAGAAAAAAAAAGAATTTCTTTTCTCAAGGAACTTACACTTTAATGGCAGGACAACCAAACATAAAGAAGATTTCACTTGCTATTCAGATGGCAAGTCTCATGGTTGTTAGGGTGCAGCAGCAAAGTAGATGGCGATGCCCCTGGGTGAATTTCTAGAGATTTGATGGGAGGAGGTATGTGGCATGTCTCTGTTGTTTTGGTACCAGGGAAGTCTAATTGGTTGACATATTTAACATCTACCACATATTCAGAACTAGAACTGGGTGATGATACTGGATTACTATTAACCTTATTTTGGACCCTTTGCTTCTATTAATTATTAAATTATTCTATTTACTTCAATTAATGCAGTCTTAAGTCACATAGATTTGTTTTTGTTTTTGTTTTTTACTCACACACTGTTTTTCATGTTGAGCTTACACTCCACTGTAAAAGCCTGCAGAGATCCCTTCAGTTTGATTTTAAACATCTCGTTATTTCTTCAATCCTGTTCTTCTGCAGTTGATTTTTTAACCGAAGCATAGGACTTTACATTTATCCATAAGAAGTTAATTGTCTATAGACACATCTATTCTATAGAAATCTCCTTGGATCCTAATTCTACTCTCTAGAGTGATAGCTATCCTTCATCTTCCATCAGTCCAGCTGTGTGTTATTTGTTAATTTAACAATGGTTAATAACTAAGTAATAAGTATTAAATTAATAAACAGTTAATAAATACATTTAACAAACTGAATGAAAATTTAAGTAATTATAAAAATGTTGAACACAATAGGAACCTAGGATGAATTCTCATGGCAATCTATCAATTGGTATTTTTTGTTTGGGGCTAGAAAATCAGTTTAGAATGCATAAAACTGCTGGTGTAGTTGCATATAATTATGTAAGTAAGTACAATATAAATATAACATAATTAAATATATCTTAATTATATGCTTCTATTTGCATTTTTTCCATTTGCCTAACTGAGGGGTTATACATAGGATGTTTGTGATTGATCCTGCCCAAAAGAAAATGAGGCTACATTGATATAACTGATTCTTAATGGTTCAAGTATGGCTAATATTAGTAATGGATTTATTTGATATGTGTTGACAAAAATCTCTTTAATATAACATCTTTCAGATTTTCAGTGGTAATTTGGAAGCTTACCAGTCTTACCAGTGGTTTTGGAGAATCCATCTTCTTTCTGTTTTCTAAAAAAAAAAAATGGTATATTATGTACCATTTTTTAGCCAATTTGCCCCTGAGAAGCAGATTCCCTGTCCATTCAGCTGGATTTTATAACCCACAAAAGCTAGCAAAGAATGGTTTACCACTATGTCCCTTTGTGGCCAGTTTTCTGATAATAGACTTTTTTAGGTTGGACAGTACTTTGGAAACCTTTTGTGCTTCGTAGACTTCTCCAGAGCTTGATCTGCACTGGCATAGATCTCAAGAAATCAGTGCATTCAAATAAGACTTCTGAAGGGCCTTGCACATAATTAGATACTTAAGTCAGTAATTATTTGTTAAGCAAATGCTTACTGTGTGCCAGGCACTATCTGGGTGTCAGTGAAAAAAAATGTTTGATGTTGCTAATCTTGTGATTGGTGTAGAACTGATGCTTGGGACAGGTTGTCTAGTGACTGGGGAGAAGTCAGATATATTTGAGCTATGCTACAGTGCGTCAGAATGTGGGATTCAGCTTAAGGCTTTTGAAACCCATGTGGTCTATAAAGTTAGTCCCTATTGTACCCCAGCGCATCCCACTTTTGGTCTTATGGCACATGAATTCCCTTTGTCCTGCACAGTGTTCAAGATACAATATTTACTGAAGACAAATAATCCTGATCATTTTGAACCAGCTCAAGAAGACCAAAACAATCAATGGCACCAGAATCCAGGCTAGTGTCCCCGGCCCCTCCTGTTGGAGACAAGAACTCTATGAGATTCTGCAGAGAGCAGAGCATAAAGTCTCTGTAGAACAGGAGACTGAATCTTGGAACCAGTTCTCTTCTCCATCTTGTCTCTGAGTTCAGCAGTTTGTCACCTTCTTTGCCCTGGAGATACTGAGCTATCTAGCATCTTGAGATATTACCAAGGAGGTAGCTAAAGGACAGCCAGTGCCAAACAAGTGTGTCATCCTCACAACTATCGTTCCACACTTTGGGAAGCTGGCATTGTTTAAACTTGCCTTGGTGAGCTTCTCGGTATGTTTTTTAACATTCATTTTAAAGAAACAAACCTGCACAATATTGCCCTTATTTTTTTTATCTGTATACTATGGGGTTATATGATTTTTAAATATAGATTTTTTAGAGTATGTATATATTAAGTTTGTAGTAATGTGTGTATAATATGTATATACACATAAGATGTAGACATATAATTTCTAACTTTCTGCTAATTTAATAAAGCTAAGCTAAACCTAGCCTCTAAAAAAGTTTCCACACCCAAGAGTTCCCTGTACCATTGATTGATTATCTTGGTCTTTATCTTCTAATGTCTTATGGTACCCTGCCCAACCCCAAGATAATTCTCTTTTGTAAAAAAAAAATGAAATAGGCATAAATATACATATATATACACACATTAGTCATATATTTTAGATATATATGTATGTATATGAAGGAGACATGGGAGTATGACTGTAGAGTTAGAAAAGACCTCAGAAGTAATTAAGTCCAATCCCTTCATTTTATAAGTGAAGAAACTGAGGCTGAGAAAAATTAAGGGATTTTCCCTGGACCACACAATTAATAGTGTCTGAGGTAGGATTCAAACTCTGATCTTTTTGACTTTCTGACTTTTAAATCTAGTGTTCTATTGTCTGAATCATCTAATTGTCTCCAGTCCTTCTCTGTATTCTTGGTTATTTCTATATATTTACCCAAGAAACAATCCTATCCATTCCCTTTGATCCTCTTTTCTCTAGTATAGCAAGCCCCATTTGATGTCCTTATCTTGTTTAGCCATTTCCAGGTCTTTTTGAACAGTAGCTTTTGTGACATTCTTACAGCATCATACTACACTTTGGTAACTTGCCCTTGCTTTTACTGTATACTCACACATGCAAATTTGTGTATGTGACAAATATATGTTGCTAGAAAATCCACATGGATTCTTGAGTTCTCTATATATCCTCACTTTGGTCTTTTTTTTTAACAGTTTCCCCCTTTCTCACCTCATCAGATAGATTTCTTTCTTAAGAAATTCATGCTTAAGAACTTTCCATTCTCTTTCTTGCACAGAATCCCCCAGTAGAATTTCATTCTTGGAATCTCATCTATTTTTTTTTCTGAATTCTTTGAAATCTATCCCCAAATAAAAGATATTTTTTAGGTTATATCTGCCTTCCCATATCCTAAGAGGGAGTCATCACTTCCTGCTCATGTTTCCTGGTGTTTCTCTGGGTTGGTGAAAAATCAGATGCAGAATAAAAGTTTCATTGGTTTTTCCATCTCGAAAGGAAAGGATTATTGTAAAAGCAAGTCAGACTATTAACTGTCCTTTCTTGATAGAGAGAATACCAGCAGATGTTGAGATAATTGCCTTCCCCATCATAATTATATCATGTGCCTGTGCCAGGCTTGTAATCTCTTTGCCAAAGTCATCTATTTTCTCTTACTGTTCAGGTGGTCTAGCTGATATTATGGCTGTGCTAAAGAGAATGAATTTGGTAGCAATGGGGATAGAAACAACCGTGGGAAGAGAGTACAGTTAGGAAGTATTGTCAGGAATCTATTGCAATAATCTAGGCATCTGAAAATGAAGTGGATATAATATATAATGCATTATGGCAGTGAAAATGGAGAGAAGGGAGATGTTTAAAAAAATTGTGGAATTAACAATTCCAAATGACTCTGGATGGAAAATGCTATTCATTTCCAGAGAGTAGAAAACAAAGTGTGTGTGTGTGTGTGTGTGTTTGCTTGCTTTTGCTTTCTTTTGACAACTTAGTTAATGTGGAAATAATATTTTTCATGACTTCAGAGGTATGCTGTATATCACATTTCTTGCCTTCTCAATGGGTAAGGGAAGGATAGAGGGAGGGAGAGAATTTGGAAGTGCAAATTAAAAAAAGAACAAAAAAAAAGAAATATTGTGGATAGAGATTCAAATGGGCAATCATACTCTGATTAGATATGAAAGATGAGAGGAGTCAAATATGACATCAAAGTTTGAAACATCATAGACAAAGTGCCTTTGGCAGAAATTGTTGACGTTTAAAATTTTTACATTTTAATAATTAATCATTTTTAACTCTTGTTTTAATTTCCCTAGGAATTCTAGCTGAAACTTTTCTTCTAGGGAAAGAGGGAGAGGGAACAAGGGCTTATATAGAACCTATTATGTGTCAGTTGCAATACTTGGCACTTTACAAATGTTACTTCATTTGATCCTCCTAACAACCCTGTTATTATCCCCTTTTTACAAATGAGGAAACTTTGGTACCCAGAGGTTAAATGACCAGGGTCATGCAGCCACTAAGCATCTGAGGGCAGATTTGAATTCTATTCACTTTGTTGCTTAGTTGCCTTTTAAAGATGCTTCTCTTTGGATTTTTGTCTTGGGCATCTGTGTCACCAAAAGACTTCTTTAAGGAGGTATTCTCTATGTTTATCTCTTTCCTCATTCTTCCATCCTTATGTCTTGATTCTGGACTTGTTTGGGACCAGCTCTGCACTCTTAAGGAGGGAATGTCTCTCTTGGGTTCCGCTAAATTCTGAGATGTGTGATTTGAGGATCTTAAGAATAGATTAGGTGAAGATTACTCTATTACAAAAATGAATAATAAATAAATAGGACTCGAGTGATAATATAAGCATAACCCAGTGAAATTGCTTGTCAATTATAAGGATGATATTAGCTATTCTGCTTTGTTATATTAATTTTACAGTTTGCTCATTTATTTTTACACAACTCCAAGAGGAGGGAGGGAAGAGGAGAGGGAGATAACAAGAATTGAGCAACCATGGGAAAAATTTTTAAAAATTTAATTTAATTTAAAATAAAAGAATCCTGTAAGCTTCTAATGGGCCCAGAGTGGTCTGACCTAGGGAAAAGACTGATTACTGCTTTTCTAGTCTAAGTTTTGCAAATTCTGTGCCTCAGTTTGGGTCGGAGCATCCCAGCGATCAACTCCCTTCTGGTTAGTCACAGCAGACTAGTACTGGCCCCAGCATCCTTAGCTAGTGAAAGAACTCTGTAAATCCAGAGAGGCAGAGCCATACTCCCCTTTGGTCTGAGCTCCCTGCTCTGGCTACTTTGCTCTCCGATGGACAGGGGGCTGGATCTGAGACCCTCCTCTGTTCCTGGACTCAGAGCCACACAGATGCTGCCTCTGGCTTGGAATTGTTTCTTGCCCAAGTCTGACAGCCCAGCTTATAAGTCCCCCATCTCAGACTGGACCAGATTTGTTCTGTGGCCCAGCTTGGAGGAATGAGTGACAGAACTGCCAGCTGGCACAGCATCAAACCTCTCTGTGCAGAATCAGTGCCATGGGGCACATGACAGGCCCTTTGAAAATCCCCACCCTAAAGGAGAAATGGGTGGTATTGTTGTGTTAGTTGTTCAGTGTTGTCTGATACTTTGTGACCCAATGGGCCATATCACACCCATTTTATTCATGGAGTTTTCTTTGCCAACATCCTAAAGTGGTTTACCATTTCTTTTAACAGTGGATGAAGGCAAACAGAGATTAAGAAGCTTGCCTAGGGTCACATAGCTAGGAAGTGTCTGAGGTTACATTTGAACCCAAGACCTCCCCTCTCTGGGCCACCTTTTTGTCCCCATTTTAATTAATTTCTAACAAATCTAGCATTTCTTTCAATAATTAATATGGACAACAACATGTAGGTATCCAGAGTCTTTGCTAGCCTACCAGTGGCACAAAAAAGCTTAGGAACCTGCATCCTAAAATTATGTTATGGATATGAATTGGTGGAAGGGTTTTCCTTACAGGGAGTGCTCTCAGCACCCACAAAACGACCCAGGATTTTGGCAAACACAAGAGAAAATCCCAGACGTTGAGGAAGCAGAAGGACAGAACTGAGGGTGGTATCCTTAGCTACCATTCAAATTGTGCTTTCTTTCTTTGTCTTCAACAGGGAGGTACCTACTTCCAAACACCATTGCAGAGCAGTCATGGCTGGCAGCGGCAGAGACCTCCAACCTCATCCGGATGCGCAGCCAGGCTCTGGGCCAGTCAGCTCCTTCCCTCACTGCTAGCATGGTGAGTGAAATGCAGTCTTCCTTGGAATCTGAATGAAAGGACCTAGATGCATCTAGGCGACAACATAGTTGATTTTCAGGGTTGGGATGAATGTGGGGGGGAGAAATAAGTAGCCATGACATGAGTTATTGTAGGTTTGCACATCCTGTCCTTTGGTTTGTTTAGCATGTTTAACCTGGGCAGTAGGAATTAAATTATTAAATAAGTTATTAATTAAATTATTAATAACCTAAATTATTAATTACTGCCTGCCAGAAATGAACATTGCATCCAGCAATGGGAGATGGTAGAGATTTGCACTTTAAATTACCTGATTTTTCTTTCCATGTTGAATCTCCCATTTCCCACAACTTCCTCTTCTCAATTAACTTCCCTGTTTCTCTACTCTTTGCTCTGTTCTTCGCCAAGCAACAACAAAAAATACACCATTAAAATGAGACAGAAAAAAAATGGCTTGATTGAAAAACAACATATGTATTAAACCGCATTTCCCATTTAGAGTTATCTCATGGGAACCTTTTTTTGGTTCCAGGTTTTACATGCTTGTGTAGAGAAGAGGCTATAAAAATGGCTTTTGCGCTTAGCATTTAAAGTTGTTATCTAATAGGCCCCTCTTCTATTAGGTTCCTGGTTTTATGCTCTTGTACAACAACAACAAAAAGGCTATAAAAATGGCTTTTGTATTTAATTTCTATTAAATGTGGTGAGTGGGGATTTGGGTGGCCATGGCAACATCTGCCACAGGAAGATGGGCTTCAGATTCTGTCGTGAATAATTCTACAAGAAATACATAAATCTAGGCAGAACCTTATCTGTTTGGGGAGTGATATTTTGTTAAATGATGAAAACAAGTCACATTTGTACGGGTCTTTAAGATTTGGAAGATGCTATTCTCAAAGCAACCTGTAAAATAAGGAGTATCTATTTTATAGGTGGGGAAACCGAGATGTTGTCATTTTTTCATATTTACTAAATGTTTGAGGCAAGATTCAAATCTGGGGCTCCTGAATAAATGCTTCCCAATACTGTCTCTGGTGTTTATTCTTGGATAGTCCACTAATTAGCTATAGAGACTTGGACAAATCATTTAATTTCTTAGTATTTTAGTTTTCTTTATCTGTAAATAAGGATCGTGTCCTCAGTTTCCACATCTGTAAAATGAAGGAGATACAGTTGGTAGTCACTAAGTCTCCTTACAGTCTTAAATTTGTGATTCTGAGAACCTTCCCCTGATTTCTAAGGTCTTTTTTTTTCTATCTAAAGTACTGTAGATCGATTTCTTAAGCAATTTATGTTCTGGATAATAAAGACACTGTCCCTAAACAAATTGGTGTTGGAAAAAACCTTTTAAAGTGTGTGTGTGTGCATGCATGCACGCACAGGATGAGATTGCCATTCCTAAACTTAATATGTCTTCTTTTTTGGGGTGGATGCAAAGTTTACACTTAACTGTGTTTCAGTCTCAGGTAGCGAGAGTGTAAATTTATCTTTTTTTTTTCCTTTTCTGAGAAAATATATTAACATTTGAGTTACAGCTATGCCTATACCACTTGAGAATTTAAAGTCCTTTTAGCTAGCAACTTATAAAGGGAAAATAATTTCTTAAAAACTGCACTTTTGCTCCTGCATCCTTCCACAGTAACAATGGGTGGTTTTACTTGGCAATAGTAACTGTGACGATGCTGGTCAAAGCAAGGTTGTCATAGGAATGATGATGATATTTCAGGTAAGGCATCCAGACATGGGGAACATTTATTTTCTGCCAAACTTCCTGTTTTATGTTAAGCCAAGATATTTGGAAACAGGATAAAAGGGATCTTGAGAAATATTGATAGCAAACAAATGAGGAGTTGCAGGAAATTGTGGTAGCCCGCTTTCCATTTCCTGCTCAGAATTAATCATTAGTTTACCTACTGCCAATATTTAACTTGAAGATATTTGCATAACGGGAAGATATCAGAAATACTGATAAGATTTAACATCTAATTAAATTCAACTTACACTTAAGTGTCTAGTATGTGGAAGGCACTTTACTATGAATAAAGAAATAAAACCATGAAAATCTCTGACCTTAAGGAGGGACCTTCCATTTTTACTGGGAATGGTTTGGAATGATGGTATACATTGTGTAAAATGTTGCCTATGGCAGGATTTTGCTCATTTTCTTCCTCCAATATCATAGGTGTCAGGTTAACATCTTCAAACCTGCTTTAATTTTTTTTATTTCTTTTTGCTTTTATTTATGTTTAAAGCACTTTGTAAGCTTTAGAGCTATATACTTTATAATTATTGTTATTCTTGTTATTTCTCACTAAATGATTTTATCAACTTTTTAGTTAATTCTTGGTGGTCAAGTATTACCACTTATATTGATGCATATTATAGCACTAGGACAATATTGATAAGCTATTTTCCCCATCTCTTTTGTTTCAATGATTCAGAATAATAGCAGGAAAAGATGGATCCTCCTGATGTCCCCATTGTTTTGATTTCCTCATTATTCAGTTCTCGTTTCAGGTTAGCTATCTCTGTCAAACAGCACATGCAGTTTTAGTACTAAAAGGATCGTGATCCATTTTTATGTGCCCAACTTTTAGTATGACCATTTTAAATAAAATATTTCATTCCTCTTCCCATTACACATAATTTTTAACATTCATTTCCCACAATTTTTAGCTCCAAATTCTTTCCTTCCTTCCCTTTTTTGTCCTCTTCCTGAAGTGATAAGCAATTTTATCTGTGTTATCCAGATATGATCTTGAAAAACATATTTCCATTTTGGTTGTGTTGTAAAAGAAGAGTCACACAAAACAACCCCCCCTCAACAAAACTTCATTAAAAATAAAATGAAAAATAGTATGCTTTGATCTGCATTCAGAGTCCATTAGTTCTTTCTCTGGAAATGGTTAGCATTTTTTTTATCATCATTCTTTTATAAATTATCTTAGATCATTGTCTCTAAGAATAGCTAAGCCAGTTGTAGTTGATCAGTGCACAATATTACTGTTAACTGTGTACAGTGTTCTGGTTCTGCTCACTTCCCTTTGCATCAGTTCATATAGGTCTTTCCACATTTTCTGAATTCATCTGCTCATGATTTCTTATAACACAATATTATTCCATTGCAATCATATAGCACAACTTGTTTAGACATTCCCCAGGTGATAGACTTCCCCATAATTTCCAATTCTTTGCCACCACGAAAAGGATGCTATAAATATTTTTGTATAAATAGATCCTTTCCCACCCTACTCTTAAAAAAAAAATCTCTTTGGGATAAAGACCTAGTAGCGGTCTTGGTGGATCAAAGGGTATGCACAGTTTTAGAGTCCTTTGGACATAGTTCTGAATTGTTCTCTAGAATGGTTAGATCAGTTTACAACTCCATGCTTTAGTGTCCCAATTTTCCACATTGTCCCCAAAATTTATTAGTTTCCTTTTCCGTCATATTATCCAATCTGATAAATATGACGTGGTGCAGAGAGTTATTTTAATTTGCATTTCTCTAATCAATAGTGATTTGGACATTTTTTATGACTTTGATTTCTTTTTATGAAAACTACCTGTTCATAGTCTTTGACCATTAATCAATTGGGGAATGACTTGTATTGATATAAATTTCACTCAGTTCTCTATATAATTGAAAAAAAAAAAAGCCTTTCGGAAAAACTTGCTGTAAAATTTTTTCCCCAACTTTCTAGCACAAACATTCTTAAGACTACATAGTGGGAAAAGGTCATGTATTTGAATCTTCTCTCTTCGGGAATCATAAAATAGAATAGAATAGAATAATAGAATAGAATATAGAAATCAAAGAAAAAAGTACTGGAGAATATATTAAAAAGTAAAGAAACTATTATAAGCCATTTTAAAAAGCAATTTTGATTTAAAAAAAAAAAAACAACAGGAGCTTTGATTTCCTGAAGTATGGTGTAGGAGGGTAGAAGTTCCTTACCATGAGCAGTTTTGTAGATTGTCTATCTCTTCTTTTATTCATGGGGGAACTGTCTAAATCCTCTATTTGTGAAACTGATAGTTCTTCTCTGTGCTCTAATGGATAACCTATTGAGTTTCTTCACCTCATCTTGTTTGATCTTATTACTTTGTTGTGAATCCCAAGATGTGCTTTGAAACTTTACAGTACTATTCAGTTTTGACTAGCTTTTGAAATCCTGACATTATACATATATATATATATATATATATATATATATATACACACACACACACAGGAATACATATATGTATATAATACATATATGTATACATATGACACACACACATATACTTCTATATAGATAATATATATCCTGTTTATCTTGGAATAGAAAAATGAAAGCAGCCAAGTAATTGCCTCTGCTGTCATTATAGAAGGGTTCTAAGTGCCCTATGCAAGAAAACTTGGCCATTTTAATTTTAAAAGCAAGCTGATTAAAAAACAAAACAAAACAAAACAACCTTACCTTGTGTCTTAGAATTGATATGAAATATTAGTTCCAAGACAGAAGAGTTGTAAGGGATAAGCGATGAATTTACTTATTTTGTATTTGAAAGCAGGATATTGCTGAGGTAATAGAATAGAAGGATGAAATGGGTCAGTACATGCTTGGTTGTACTGGGACTTAGGGCCATAAGAGCCAAGAGGAAGAGTTACTCAGCTTTCATGTATGACAAACTCAAATGGCCTTTGGCCCCACTGCCTAAAGATTGAAACAACAAAGGTGTGAAAAGTTTTAAATTTTAAATTGTACGTTAATACAGTCTTCATAAAATCCCCTGTGTAACTTTTGAACTTTTAAATTAGGAATTTATAAGATATAAATTTGTAATTATATAATCACAAAATGTAAATTATTATAATTTATAAGCATATAAATATGTAATTTTATATTTATATATTATAACTTTCGTGTAGCTTTTGAACTTTTAATTTATAAATATATAATTTTTAGATTTATGTAATTTATAATAATATAACAGAATATAAAAGATTAATAAATTAGTATAATTTATAATATAAAACATTATACAATCATATATTTATAATGAATATAATATATCTTTTGTAGCTTTTGAACTTTCAGTTTATAATTTTATAATTTATGTGAATTATAATTATATAACCATATTATATAATTTATCATATAAATGTTAGTATGATTCATAATTATATATAATATATAATATAAATTATTAGTATAATTTATGATTATATAAGATATATAATCACATATTTGCCATATAGTTTTTGTGTAGCTTTTAAACTTCTAATTTAGAAATTATAAATTTCTATAATCATAATTATACAATAATGCCATATAATATAAAATATTAGTATAATTATATTTATATAATATTATAGAACATATTAGTGTTATTTATGATGTAATTGTATATAATAATATGTAATTATATTTTACACAATATAAATTTACTTTATAAATATGTAATGTATATATTTATAATTATATAATTAATAACAGGTTTGTAGATATGATAGAAATCTCCTGTAATTAATGCTTAAGTATATCAAAATTTCTTCTCATAGGTCATATAAGGGATTCAGTTTTCCTCAACTATTGAACAGAATTCATCTTCTTGTCTGCCTAGCCATAGGATTCAAAAATCACCCCATATTGTCCAAACTTTTAGTAAAATTTGAAATGTCATTTGCTTATTTCTATCATGTCTATAGCATGTTATTAAACTTTAAAAATTATGACATCTTTAAGAACATTCTATGATAAGGGGCAGAGGTTATCAAAGTTGATGTCCTATTGAACTATATTAAATATAATTTGGAAAGGTTTAACAAAATAAAAAATACAATACAGCAACAATAACAACAACAAAAATAGGGCCACACAACTATACCAATTTTCTGAATCCAGATTTGAACCCAGGACTTCCCAATTTCAGGCCTGGCTTTGTCCACTGAGTCACCTAGCTCCTACTAACCTTATTTTTGGTATTTTGTGACAACCTGGAAGAAGAACGAAATGGAGAGAGATTTTGTTTTTTCAAGTGTGAGAAGCTAGGAAGCTATACAGGGGGACTTTGTAACCTTCCTTGTACAATATGGCAGACTCCCCTGCCAATATGTACAATATTTATATGTGTCTATGCCCTTTTCTTGAAGGGATGCCAATGAGATATAAATGAGGTTACTTATGTTGTGGCAGGTGTGGCCTTTAGTAAAAGCATTGTTTGTCGTTCCTTTAATGCCACAGACAGATTAAAAATTGCTACCTACTCTGGGTTAGGAAATGAATTCTTAGGCTGAAGTCGTTCCTTTTCCTGGGCTCTGCTACATGCGGTGGTGCCACCTCCCTCAGACATGTTGGGCGCTGTGGATAACTGGCCTGATGCCGCTCCATCCTGAGTAGCCAGACAGTGGGCAGAATGTATGTTTAGTGCGTATCTGCCTGCTGGGCTACCAGCCGGAGTGCTGATGGACTGTCACAGGGATGCTCTGGATGCATTCTTCTGGGGAAGGGAAGAAGTCGTCTCCCATTTGCTTCCTCTGGCTTTCTGTCCCTCCCTCCACATGAGTAGTTTATCAGAGAAGCTGCTGTCATCAAAAGCAGATGGGTTGATACAGATGCTTCTCTTTGGCAAGCAGACAGGAATATGGGAGGCAGAAAAACGGTAACTTCTCAGTCTGGAGGAAAATAGGAGGGTAGTAAGCCTTGGGGACTAAAATTTGATAATGGTGCATGTGGCAGTCATAAGAAATGCCAACTTGTGGGGTACTTAGCAGTAATGGATGAATGTCAGCGCACAAAAAGGAGAGAAATTTCAAGTGCTAATTCTCTCTGGTTAATTTTGCTTTGTGGTATCTCCTTCATATACTTCACATTTCATCCTCACACCCTTTAAATATAGCACTCCAGTTTTCTTGTCTTTTTGTTGTTCTTTCTTCCTCCCTCCCTCCCTCCCTCCCTCCCTCCCTCCCTCCCTCCCTCCCTCCCTCCCTCCCTCCCTCCCTGCCTCCCTCCCTGCCTCCCTCCCTCCCTCCCTCCCTCCCTCCCTCCCTTCCTTCCTTCCTTCCTTCCTTCCTTCCTTCCTTCCTTCCTTCCTTCCTTCCTTCCTTCCTTCCTTCCTTCCTTCCTTCCTTCCTTCCTTCCTTCCTTCCTTCCTTCCTTCCTTCCTTCCTTCCTTCCTTCCTTCCTTCCTTCCTCCCTTCCTCCCTTCCTCCCTTCCTTCCTCCCTTCCTTCCTTCCTCCCTTCCTTCCTTCCTTCCTCCCTTCCTTCCTCCCTCCCTCCCTCCCTCCCTCCCTCCCTCCCTCCCTCCCTCCCTCCCTCCCTCCCTCCCTCCCTCCCTCCCTCCCTCCCTCCCTCCCTCCCTTCCTTCCTCCCTTCCTTCCTTCCTTCCTTCCTTCCTTCCTTCCTTCCTTCCTTCCTTCCTTCCTTCCTTCCTTCCTTCCTTCCTTCCTTCCTTCCTTCCTTCCTTCTTATAAGACTTTCCAGGTTTTTTTTAATTCATCCTGTTTGTCATTTCTTATGGGGCAATAATATTCCGTTACAACCAAACACTACAACTTGTTCATCCATTCCCAAGTGATGGACATCCACTCAATTTCAATTCTTACTGTAACAAAAAAAGAGTTGCTAAACTTTTTTTTTTTTTGTGACAGGTAGGTCCTTTTCTCTTATCTCTCATCTCTTTTGGGATACAGACCCAATAGTGGTATTGCTGGGTCAAAGGCTATGCATATTCAATTGATATTAATAGCAGCCTTGGAACCTAACAGCTATTATTCTTATCATTCTTCTTTTATATGTGAGATAACCAAGGCAGACAGAAGTTAAGTTGTTTGTCCATATAGTATATTTGTATAGTATCTTTAGTACACATTTGCCTGTATAGTAAATGTCTAAGATAAAGCTTGAAGTCAGAAGTTCCTGAGTCTAGGTCCAGTACTCCATCCACAGCACTATCTTGCTGAAGTTTCTGTATTTGGTTCCATTGCAAGAAGTGAGGAGGCAGAGTCAATATGGCAGCATAGAGGCAGCAAAAGTTCAGACCATTAACCCTTCCTCACTGATCAAAAACACAATGCTTCAAGGGGACTGAAAACCAAATCTAACAAAAAGACAGAGCTAAGAAAACCTTCCTTCTGGACCCAACTTAAAAGGCATGCCCCTCCAAAAAGCCTAAAATCTAGAACATGGAGGTTTAAGGGGAAGGAAGAAGGAAGGTCCAGGACCCCTTCCCACCTACAGCTCTGAGTCTCCAGTTGTGCCTGGAATCTCTGGGCAGGCAAAGGTGCTAGTTTGGAGGGATAACCTTGCTGGAAAAGCTGTGCCAGGCTCAGGGCTTAGAACACAGGCAGCATAGAGGCAGCTGGAGGAAAAGCACAGAGCAGGTAGTCCAGTCTTAGCCAAAATCCTCTATCCTGACCCCCCTCCCCACCACCTTTTCTGGAGGTTTTGGCATCAGGACACAGCCAGCTTTTCAAGGGCAGATAAGCTTTCAAAGGACAGGGAAGTCCAAGCTCCAACACCCCTCCCCCATAGACTGATCTGAGAGCCACAGTGACTGAGCTCCAAGGGCAAAGGCTGCCACAAACTATAGACAATAACCTTGACAATTGGGAAGGAAGTCCAGTTCCTTTTCAGCTTCTGTTGTCAGCCAGGGAAGGGAGATCAGATTACCTGATCAAATAGCAGAACAGAAAAGAAACCCCTTCAGGAAAGAACAACCCAAACTCACAGATCCAGCACAAAATGAGAAGAACAAGACTACAGGCAACTACAGGGGGGAAAGAAGGGGAAAATATGAACAAACAACACAAAGAGAAAAAAGAAATTATAATTGACAGCTTCTATCCAGGCAATTAACAAAGGAGGATCAATAGATCAGAGGAAGATCAAGGAACACCAAGCAAAAACACAGAAACTCCAGCGAATTGGACACAGGCTTTGGAACAACTCAAAATACAATTAAAAAAATAATTAAGAGAGGCTGAAGACAACTGGGAAAAGAATGTTAAAAGCAAAATGAATCATTTGGAAATAAAAAATAAATGTCTTGAAAGCCAAAACTAATCAGCTTGAAAATGAGACAAAAGAGATGAAAGATGAGGCCAAGAAGATGAAAGATGACCTCCAAAGAAAATCAGACCAGAAGGAGAAGGATGACCAAAAATCCAGGGATGAAATTCAGTCTTTAAAAACTAGAATACAACAACTAGAATCAAGTGACTTCACAAGGAAGCAGGAAACTAAGACAAAATTAAAAGAATGAAAAAATTGAGGAAAATATGAAACACCTCATCTAGTAAATTAAAGATTTAGAAAACAGGTCCAGGACAGACAACTTAAGAATCATTGGACTACCAGAAGATCATGACAAAAGAAAAGGTCTAGACATCATTCTTCAGGAAATTATCCAAGAAAACTGCCCCAACATTCTAGAGCAAGAGGGAAAAGTGGAGAGCTTTTTCTAATTGAAATGTTTATATTTTGTCAGGTACTAGAGAATGTGGAACCAAATGTCTTGAAACTATACCAGTATATTCAGAGCTTAGATAAATATTTATGGAATTCATATGTGTATATATGTAATATTGTCTTATAAGAACCTAGGAAAATATAGTGAAAAAAGTATTTTTCTCATATAATACTTTAAAATATGACATTTTGACAGCATTTTAAATTTGTGTGTTACTTATGTGGTTATTTAACATTATACTAATAAGTCATTGATCTCAAAAAAATCTTGTATGAGATTGTAAGGGGGAAATGGATTAATTTTTAAAGGGTTGGACTTGATTATTTAAGAGGGTGGTCACCAGGAATTTATTTAATTCCAAAAAGATTTTATTTACAGTTTATTTACAAAATGTAGAAAGAGTGAAACAAGAAATCAGAGAGAGGATAAGGTAAGATATCTAACCTGAACACTAAGTAATTTACTCCCAGCCCTTCAGGGCAGGGAAAATTAGTTTCAGCAGGCTTCAGAAAAGCCAAGGATCTGGGAAGCCTCTCTCAAGAGTAGCTTTTTCCTGAGGCCAGTCTCTTTAGGGAAAAAAAAAAAACAGCAGTTAAAAGTCAACCTTTCACTCACCATGTGGTAGTCCACTCAGCAGATTCTTTAACAGCCTCAATGGTCTCAGGTCTAGTCAGGAGATCCTCCTGCCTCTCTTCACCATCCTCAACTTGAAAGCATGAAGAATTGAACTCCAGTCTCTACTTTGAAAAATGGAAGTTCCTCTCTCACAGGAACTTTCATTCCAAGTATATACCAGTTCCAAGTTTAACTCCAGTTTTAAAGACTTTTTCTCTTGTGTTACTTCCCCTAATTCCATGTCTACCAATCACAGCTGACACTCTGCTCTAGCACTGCCCAGAAGGCAGTTAGTCAATTCTGATTCGTTACCCGCTAGCGCACATGTGGATCATAGACCTCCCACTTCATGATTAAGTGGATGATTTGTATTTTTGGTGATTAGATCTAAATGGGCAGATCTTCATACATAACTTTTAAGTACTATATTCTAAAAGTAGACAGGAGTTACAATTTAATCTTCACAATCAGGGGAGAGTTAAGTATTTTCATTATTATAATCAGGGGGTTGTTAAATTTAATATTCACAAGATCCAATTAATACACTCTGAGATTTCATCTTTTAAATCTTATTGTAGGGACCCCTGTTAGTGCAATTCAATAAATTATTTTGGGATAAATTGTTCATATAAAGCTATGAATGAATATTCATTGCTAGAGATAATGATTCCATTAGCACCATTTTCCATTTTTTTAAAAAAGTATTTAATGAACAACTAATATTTTAACAAACATAATATTTCCCCCTTCACAGTGATCCATCATCTGCCCATCAAGAACTGTATGCATGCCTCATCATTAGTCCTCTGAGTTCCAGGCTGGTCACTGAAGCCTTGTAATCTAAGCTTTTTTTCTTTAGATTATTGCAGTCATTCTGTCAGTTCTTTTCCAGGTTCAAATTACTATATTCTTCACTAGTTCATGCAAATTATCTCAAATGTCTTTAGATCCATTGTATTAATCAATTTTTATGGCAAACTACATATCCTTGTACTGGTAATACCACAGGTCAATCAACCATTCCCAATCTGATGAACACCATTTTGTTTTTAATTTTTGCTGCAGCATAAAGTGGCACTGTGTATATATATATGTGTGTGTATATATATATATGTATATATATATTCTTTGCCTTTTTTCTTTGATAAGTTTGATATAGATAATTTTTTTAGTAATTGCTTTGCTAACAGCTTTTGACCATTAATGTTATTAGCATAATTTTGGTAATCATTTCAGCATTTCTCTGCCCACTCCCTTTCCATGGGCTTTTTAACTTTTCCTTCCTTCTTTCCACCATGGCTTTTCCCTCTTCTCTTCTCCTCTTTTCTCCTCTTCTCTCCTTCTCTCCCTTACCCTCCCCTCCCCTATACTCCTCTATCCTCCTCTCTTCTCCCCTCCTCTTCATTCCAATCTTTTTCTCCTTCCTTTTCCCCTTTTGCTTTCTCTTCCTTGTCCTTTTCTTCCCTTTTCTCTTTTAATATTAATTTCATTAGAATATTACAATAAAAGACTATGATAGCTAGGTGGTGAAGTAGATAGTTTGTTGGAACTAAGTCAGGAAGATTTCTCTTCCTGAGTTCAAATGTAGCCTCAGACACTTCCTAGCAATGTGACCCTGGGCAAGTCACTTCATCCTGTTTGCCTCAGTTTCCTCATCTTTACAAATGAGCTGGAGAAGGAAATGTCAAACCATCCCAGTATCTCTGCTAAGAAAACCCAGAGATCATGCAGAGCTAGACACAACTGAATAGTGACTTTAAAACAGCAATAAGGCTGTGGTCTGAGGAGTGTGTGAAATCTATTTTTGAATTCCATCACAGGTAAAAAGAATCCATTCCTTGTAAGTGAGCTTATTTGGGGGAACATTTTCACATATAAATGGTAAAGTCATTCTCTGTGGGGAATAGAGAGAGCCTGGACTTCTCTCAGAATGTACATCTGGCTGACCAGAGAAGTGACAGATAAGAAGTTACCTGTATAGAAACTGAAACTTAAGAGCATTGTATAATTTTTCTCCTCCTCTGATTGGTTGAAGGAAAACACTATGCAAATAGATAGAATTGAAATAATCCTTGTTTTGATTGATTAAACTTCAGTCCTTGCTTTGTTTGGTTAAACCACTCAAATATGGAGTATTTTCCCAAATTTTCAAATTTCCAAATTTTCAAATTTTTTCCAAATTTCCAAAAATGGAATAATTAGGATAATTGAGTTT
The DNA here is from genome assembly GCF_027887165.1 of Monodelphis domestica. NCBI lineage: Eukaryota > Metazoa > Chordata > Mammalia > Didelphimorphia > Didelphidae > Monodelphis > Monodelphis domestica. The sequence continues at coordinate 499,112,595 of NC_077229.1, read as the reverse complement.
GTAAACTGTGCGTTCTTATTAGCTAGCTTTAGAGATAAGATTGTTACTTTCAAGAAACCAGCCAATGGTGAATGAGGGGAGGGACCATCTTTGCAGGTGGGACTAGGATAAAAGAGAAGACTTCAAATCCTATACTTTGTACTTGCTTGCTTGCTTTCTGTAATGCTGACTTGTGAGTACCTATTCTTGCAAGGATGAAATAAAGGAGCCTTTGACACACTGACCCAGAGTTTAAGAGAATTCATAAAAATGAATCCTGTGACCTCACTTGATTTTTTCCAACCCTTATTTTCTGTCTTAGTAATAACTCTAGGACTGAAGGACCATGGCTAGGTCAAAAGGGTTAAGTGACTTGCCCAGAGTCACACAGCTAAACCTCAATTGTTTTTTCATGCTGCTTTGACAAGATAATATTGTCAAAGGCATGTGAAAGCTGGAAGACCATTAAGTAAGGATCTAGCAGACAACTGTCAGGTCTTTAGAGTGTGGAGATCTTCAAGTTCTCCCCTCATTTTTTATAAATGTGGAAACTGAGGTCTATAACAATGAAATAATTTGCTTAAGGTCAAATACTCATTAAATGAAGAGCTATGATTCAAATCCATATTGTCTAATTCTCAATCAAATGCTCTGTGTATTACTCTGTATTAATCTCATTTTCACTAATAAAATGAGATAATTAAAACAAATCAAAACAACTTTTTCTTGCCTTTCTTTCCTGAGGTAAAACTTTCATTAATCTCCTGCTGCTTCAGAAGAGATTCAGGAGCAGAGTTACTTGAAATCCATGGCTTTGAAAAATACCTAGTTACACAAAAGTTTGTTTTTACTTTCTATTTTAGTAACAATTCCAAGATAGAGGGGCAAGGGACAGGCAAAAGGGGTTCTGCGACTTGCCGATGGTCACACAAATAGGAAATATCTGAATTCAGATTTGAACCCAGGTCCTCTGTCATCCAGAGTTGGCTCTCTATCCACTGTGCCACCTAGCTGCCCTAAGTACAAAGTTATCAATTGAATTTTTAGGCTCTAAATGAAATGGTTTGACAGGATCTTTTACCAGACCACTGCTCTTAATAATCACCATTGGCATATTCCCTCTAGAGTTGCCAAGGAATTGGGGGCACCTTGAAAAGTCCATTGTATTTACTTGATTCATTCATACTTTCACCAGTTAAGTAGAATAACAAATTGCTGATGCTGAGATATGTATCGATCCCATGGTAAATTGCCAGAGACGGAGAGTTGAAAAACATGGACTTGAAATCTATCAAGAATCCATTGTAAAATGAGAAGTAGCCCATGTCTCCATCCCTGTCCTGCCTCGGTGGTTGTTGGTAACCTCTTATGCACTTCAGAGTGTGATTATAATGTCCACACCTAAAGGCAGTATTCTAAAATTCAGAAAATACAGATTGTGTATATATATATACATATATATATTATCCCAAGAGCAGGAATCTCAGTTGTGAAATAGTGCCTTCAGCTGTGGATATTATAATCACATTCTCAGGAGCTCTTGTATTCCAAGAGTAATACATTTCATCGTTATTGCCCTCAGAGCCAGGTACTGTTTATATTGAAGGAATGAATTTTCATAACTTGGCGGCAAAATAGCAATGGGGAAGCCAAGAGTGGATGATTATAGGTCAACCCTAATCCGTGAAAATAAATCTCATTACAAACTCATCTGGACCCATTCATAAGAGTAGCTGGTGTAACACGAGCATAAATTTAAAACACTACTTAAAATTAGCTATTAAATCTTTGCTAAGATTCTTAAGTACTAGTCTCAATGAAGTCATATCCTAAATATGCATGCTTAAGGCAAGTGTGAGTGCTTCCAAGAAGTTATCAGCAGCCACCACTGGGGGAATAGTGTGAGCTGATTGGTTATGGGATAAACGAAGAACTATATCTTTTTATTTTGGTTCATTTTACTCAAATGGCACAGAGTCTTTTAAAAATTATTTTAGAGTTTCCCTTGCCCAAATTTTCCTAACTTATAAAATCATTTAAAGCAAAGCTGGGAAGAACAGCTATTAAATATTCATGTTGATAATTTTACAGTAATTTACCAACATTCATTGGAATGGATATTCATTATTCTTCACATTCAAAGAAGCGGATACTTAAACATATTGCTCTAGCTCAGGTCTGTGTACCTGGAAAGACATGATTGTTTACTAAAGGAATTAAATGATAAGGTTCATAAAAGGGCTTATAGAATTATAGATGGAAAGCTGGGGCCATCTAGACCAACCACTTCATTTTACAGATGAAAAACTGAGGAATAGGGAAGTTAAATGATTTGTTTGAGGGCACACAAGTACTCATAATTACAGGTAGGATTTGAACCCAAATGCCAATTCTAGTTAGGGCTCTTTTCCCTTTTTCAGTACCTACTGTAGGTTAGAGTCATTGGGAAAGCCTTCATGGAAGAGGTGGGATCAGCCTTGAAAGATGCCTGGGATCTAGAGGCAATGCAGAAAGGTGAAGCAAGGGAGTACTAGCAAAAACTGCTAGCTATATGTTATAGTACATATATATATATATATATAATATATATATAATATTTATAGAATATAGTTTATAATTTATAATACTGATTATATTTATTTATAGATTGTTCTTCACATTCAACAATTATTCTTTACATTCAAGGAAGTTGATACTTAATCATATTGCTCTAACTTAGGTCTGTGTACCTGGAAAGACTTTGTTGTTTACTATAAGAATTAAGTGATGAGGGGTAGCTGAGTGGCTCAGTGGATAGAGAGCCAGGCCTAGAGATGGGAGATCCGGGGTTCAAATCTGGACTCAGACACTTCCTAGCTGTGTCAGTCTGGGCAAGTCACTTAACCCCATGGCACAGCCCTGACTGCTCTTCTGTCTTAGAACCAAAATTTTCCATATGGCTTAACTCCAGTGAATCCCCCAGAAAAATGAGTGAAGAGGCTAAATGGAAATGACCAACTCAGATATTCTGTGACATCATAAATCTTCTCTGCTACTGCTAAGGGGAAAAAAAAAACTGTGTTGGTTTAATTATGAGATTGCCCCAGCCGTAATCTTCTTGGGTTTAAGTCCAACAGTGAAGGAAGACATTTTCAGGAATCTGGAAATTACTTTACTTAACAATATGTAGCAGGAGCAATCCTTGGTCATGACCTGAGTATAAAATTACAGAGGAGTGAAATCTGTTTTTAAGAAAACATTTTTATGTAATTGATGATTCTGGACTCTGGCCATGGCAGATCCTTTTCCCCATCCCGCAGGACCTTTTCAGTGTTGTGTTTGATTCCTAAGTTAGTCACCGGCCTCTGGCACATCTGTTGTTTATTTTTAAATGATTCTTCTCTTTTTGGCTGGCCCTGATAGTCCACTTGTATCCAGTATTTCTCATTTCCTTTGGCTTTAACTGTCTGCATCTTTTAGATGCCAGGCTAGGATGTCTTTTCACCACTGTTTATTAGTTAATGTAGTAAATGAGGAAATGCAGTAGAATGTTTTAAGCAATCTATTTCTTTAATTATCCTCTGACATAGACTAGACCAGTTTCTTGGTAATCATTTTGGATTTATCACAGGCACTATTAGATGAATGAGGGTAAAATTAAGGGCAATTGTCCTTAAAAATGGATGAAAACTCACTTATGTCAGCTTCCTTTTTATAAAGGGCAGCTGGTTAGAAGATAATCTGTTGTGTAATCCTAAACATAAAACTAAATTTCTTCAACATGTGTTTGCTTCTTTCTTCTGTATCTTTGCTCCCCTTAGGAGAGTGATAGGGAATGGACCTGCCGATTGGCTCCTCCTTTCCATCACATAATGGGCAACCAAAGTGCCAGGAACTCATTTTCAAGAGTTCAAATGTATCTTTGTCATTATAGCTGCTCTCATTTTTCAACCAGTCTAGAAATGGGGGGAAGATCTCAAAGCACAGGAATGGCTCCCCTAATTGCCTCATTTGCTGTTCTGCTAACACAAAAGGATCATCGTATCTCCTTAGGATGTGGTCAGAAGGGAAAAAGCTTTTTTCAGAATTTCCTCTGTCAGTCTGTCTCCCTTTTCTTATTTCTGATTTCCCTTGCTTCTGAAAATTGCCACAATGCCAGCTAAATAGTCAAGGTTTTCCCAGTTTAAATGGCATTATTTAATACTTCAAGGACTAGTGGTTCTATTGTAAATGTATACACTCATTCCACCAGTGAAGATTGCAGCCCTTTCATTTCTTAGTAGGTCATTTTCAATGCCTTTTTGCAATTGAGGGGAAAAAAATCAAATACCTGATGATACCTATAATGTAACTAGACCAATCTTGGACAATTCAATGGACCTGTTCTGGTTTAGCATTTGAGAGCCCAGGGTCACCTCCACAGTATGAAGAGACTTTGAACTAGTACTTTAGTGGGTTACATATTCCATTTGCCTAATAATAAAGAAAAGATGATTTGTTTCATTCCTGGCTTAAAGTCAGGGCTGCTGCTGAATTTTGCATTTAACTTGAAATGGCTGAGCTATAAAATGACATGAATTTGTGTAAATTCCTGAAGGAGCAGAAATGGGCCATATTTATTCTTTTTTGTAAGATTTAATGTCTTATGTAGAATACCTTACAGCTAATTTTCAACTCACATTTTTATTGCCTATGAACCCTAATTATTTTTTTTCAGCATGATGGATGCACTCTGCTCTGTTTATAGGTGCTCAGTTAAGTGTGTTTATTTCTTTTCCTATTTGTTTGCATAAATATGACTTGATCACCTTTTGTGGGTCCCAGACTCATGTGGTGGTAAGATTTGCATGAAAAATAATGCAAAGTTGTGATCACTTTCAATCTGTTTCCTTCCATTTGTTCCTCAATTCTCTGATTAGGTAGGCATAAACCAAATCCCAATAGATTTGAATAGGCATTCTGTTTTCTTTTCTTGTCCTGGCAAGCATCCATCAGTTATACAGGTACAAATGATGGAGGGCTCTGGATTTGTTGGACTTTACCTAATGCTTTTAGACTCCTGTAGAGCAGCTGCTGGGGCTAGGTAATCTCTGTTTTCCTTTGGCATGCCTTTACCTTTTGATTATGATCAAGTATATATAATTGTCTAAAAATTCCTACTGTTCCAGAGTTCAGGGACCATCACGGTTGTGTTATAAGGAAATAATCTTGAGCATTTTGTTGAGTAGAGTCTCAGGTGTATAACTGGAGGGAATACCCTGGTTTTTAAAAGTCCCCATTCTTCTTCCTGCCAGCACACACAAACACACAACCTTCTTCCTCCTTTTTATTAAACAAAGAGCAGCTTATATTCAAAGTAAGCCACAAAATCATAAACTTTTAGGGCTGGAAGAATCCCTTGAATTCATCTTTAGTTCAGCCCTAGCATTTTATAGATGAGGAAATGGAAGTCCATTGAGGTTGTTAGTAATAAATGGAATGCAACTCCTGCTCCATCATTATTTTCTCTATATTATTGTGTCATTGGTACAATTTATCATCCTATTGATTAAAGTGAATCACCACATTATTCTCAATTCTTAATGGCCTTAAGGCAGTAATGGACCACTTGATGGGCAGAATGGAACTTGCATAGAGCATTTAATTTTCAGCTCTTATTAGCAGCCCTTCAACTTATTTATTTATTTAAAATGTCCACACTATTCCACATTTGCATTGAAATAAACTACAAGGAACCCTTAGCTCTCTCTCTTTTTTTTCTTTCCTTGCCAACTTTGTTTTTATTTTCTTTTTCAGGAGGAGATAAATGAGAGAAAAGATTGCTTACATTTAAGATTTATGAAAGAGTGTAGAATGATGGGAAGAAGAATGTCGTAAAGGCAATAAGATACCTCTCTTCCAACTCTGATTTGAAGAGGAAAGGGAAGTAGAGTTGAAAGGCAAAGAAGGAAACTGAATAAAAATATAATTGTAGGTTGTAGGCATAGAAGGTAGAGTTAATGAAAGCAATAAGAAGCAAATAGGAGAGAACTTAAGAACACGGCCCTAAGATATTGTAAATGGGGGAGAACATGTTGAAATTTTAATGTCACTTAGCACAGAGTCTGGCACATAGAATGTGCTTAATAAATATTTGTTGATTGACTGAAAACCATTGAAAGGAGGTAAATAAGAGTGCTTCAGTATCTCAATCATTTGAGAAGAGCAATAACTCAGAAATAGTGGGTGAGACTGAAGTATATAAAGTAGAGCTTTGATAGAATGTTTTTAAAACCAGTGAAAAAGAGCTCAAATCTAATATAAAGGTATCTAGGTATTTTGAATATTTTGAAAAAGGGAATGCCAATAGAAATAAGGGGTGAGAGGTTATTTACAAAGATAGATAATATGATTCCTACTTATAAATAGTTTAAAATATCTAATAAAAGAGATAGGACCTGTATGTAAGTAACTAAAATACTAGGTAAAATGTAATGAGTGGATATAATAAGGGATATGGTAAGAGTATAGACTAGAGTTTTAGGGATATTATAGGGATTAATATGAGAGGCTGAAAAGGTAGATTTGAGTTCAACTATAAGGGACTTTGAATGTTAGCTAATATAAGAAGACCTTTTCAAATCATTACGATTTATAACTTCATTTGACAAGCAATAGGAAGTCATTGCTGATTTTTGAGCGTGAGAATGGGATTATTAGAAATATATATATATATTTTAAAAATTAGTATGGCAGTTATGTAGCATAGATTGGTGGGAGAAGAGGTAGAAAATGATAATTTCAAATTCAAAATAGAGGTCAGGGATGGAAAAGAGATTGGGAACCATCTAAATAGAGGAAATAATTGAAGCTCTGAGAATGAACAAGAACAATAAAAGAATAATGATAATAAATATTTTAATAGTTTACTATGTAACTGGTACTGTGCAAAATATTTTACAATTATTATTTCATTTGATCTCAACAACAATCCTGAGAAGTGCTATTATCCCTATTTTCCAGATAAGCAAATTGAGGCAAACAGTTTAAGCAATTTGGCTGCATTCACCCAACTAATAAGTGGCTGAGAATAAATCTAAATCTGGGTCTTCATGTCTCCATCCTCAGTGCCAGCAGGGAAAGCTTAGTGTGTAGAGAAAAATAGAAGATAACCAGGGATGTGCCGGGAGCCATCAACTCCATGCTATTTGACAAGGTCACAAGTGGAAACCAGGGATTGCAAGGTGGCCCCCAGGAAGGATGGAAACATCCACTCAGACCCCCTCTGTGTCACTTATCTCATTAACATCCCTTATTATTGGAATTATTATGATTATTTTTCTCTCCTCAGCCCCAGGAAAACATGAATGAGAGCAAAATGATTGCAGGATTGAGGTAGATGTCCCACTTTATCCCCCTAGAATATTGCCAAAAGATGCTACTTATAAAATTAAGCCTAAGGATTTCTATGTACTCATTTAGATAAGGAATCATAGATGGGACCCCCCCCCCCTTCTCTAGATATAAAATCTAACAAAACCATATCTAGATTCTCCACCCCCACTACAAGGCAGGGATGACCAGCTTCCCTGATTCTGTATATTAATTGCCTTTCAGGAAGAGGCTGGTATGTTCCACCCCACCTCACTGGAACTGTTGGCAAGGTAAAATGTCTTGGATACCTTAGTGAAACCTTAGAAAATGAAAGCCTGATATTGAAATAATACTTAAACTGGGTTATGTTTTATTACCCTTTGACCCTGCTGACTTGAGGACAGTGTTGTGTGTTGATTATCTCCTTAGAAGTTTAATTGTGTATTTGATTAAAGTAACAGATAATCACTCTTGGCTAACTGCATGTCTGAGTACCTCATGGGTTAATGAGGAACTGACCTCCAGCCATGCTGCCTGTGATGAGAAAAACATTTATCTTCTGTAAAAACTTAGCACTTGTTGTTAGAATCCATGGAATCAAAGTATGTTTATGTTTACACCATTGAGGGTATAAAAATAAAAATCAAGCCAGCAAAAGGTGGAGCAGTTCTCTCGTGATGCCTGAGTGCAGGTTGAAACTTTTAACTGCTTCCTGTCCATTTCTTATCTACTGACACTGCCCCACCAGCCAAAAGAACCCCGACCCTGTGGAGGGCAGGATCCCCCACAGCAGGGATGGTGCCTCAGACCACCTACATTTATATGGCTTTTTATCTTATTTTTAGGATTGGTTAAAACTAAATAACTGGTAGGAAGGGGGCAGTTTGGTGGCTCAGTGGATCGAGATTCAGATCTCTGGAGTGGGGAACATGGGTTCAAATCTGATTTCAAACACTTTCTAGCTATGTGACCCTGGGCAAGTCATTTAACCCAATTGCCCAACTGTTACCACTCTTCTGCCTTGGAACATATACTTAGATTATAAAGCAGAAGGTAAGAATTTTTAAAAAGAAGAGAAAAGAATTTATATGAAAAATTGGGTAAGGCAGACTGGAAGCAGCCTGGAGAAACATATACTTGGGAGTTGTTTAGAATCTTGAGGGATTTGGTGGTCAGATTCTGAAAGATAATCATGTGACATGGCCAAGATCATTATCTCAAAGGCAGGGGGTGGCTAGAATCTGTTTTGCTTGATTAAGCATTTTTGTTCCAAGGGATTACTCCTTTTCAATGGAGAATGAGGAGGTAGGATGATGAGCAGATAGATTTTTCTTAAATGGAAAAAAAATCAATTTTTAAAAATCTCCCAGGTAGTAAAAGAGACAGAAATAGGGGTTCAAATTCCACCTCTTATTCTTGTTATTTGTGTGATTTGGGGTAGTTGTTTTTCCTCCTTTTGTGTCAGTTTCGTCAACTGTGAAAATGTGGTGGTAGAGGGTGGATTTGGTGGCTTCTAAGGGCACTTCTCAAATCCTGTGTTCATTTCCTTGAAATATTTGTGCTTTATGATCCATCAGTTTTTGACTGTCTTTTGTGAGGTTCTCGGTGGTAGGGAACTCTAAATGATACTAAGTTAAATTTTGATTATTTTAAGTTACAGTTGATAAAGAATTGAATTGCTTCTATTGAGTTTCCATCTTTCAAAAGGAGAAATATAAAGTAGCAGAGATGGAGGTGGGGGAATGGCTGAGCTAAATGTCCTTCTAGCACTAAACCAGTGATCCTATTTAGTACCCCCAGGAAACTTGATTTTAAAAGTATTTCTTAGCTTTAGAATTGTAAAATTGTGCAGATAAAGACAGAGCACTGGTAAAAACCAAAATAAGTTTTTGAAGACTGAATTAAATCTTCCTATTATTAGTTTGTTTTCTTGTAGTGTCTGCGTAAAGAAAATAAAAAAGGATTTATTAAACATTATGTTAGTACTTGAGGCGGCTAGGTGATTCAGTGGGTAGAGTTGGGGACCTGAAGTCAGGAAGCCTCATCTTTTCTGAGATTAAATCTGGGCTCAGACACATAATAAATTTGTGACCTTGGGAAAGTCACTTAACCGTGTTTACCTCAGTTTCCTCATATGTAAAATGAACTAGAGATCTCATTAAATCCTCTCAATAACTCTAGTTATTATAAAATTATTATAATGTGGTATCATTGCCTTCATTTTATAATTGAGAAAAGCGAGGCTGCCCCGTTAAACCATTTGTTTAAGGTCTCATATCTAATGTCTGAAAAAAAAAGGTTTGAACTTAGGCCTCCTTCAAGCCCAACACTCTATCTACTTGACCATCCAGCTGCCTCGGAGGAATAAAATCACTGCATAATAAGATTTTAGTGTTTAAAGGGGTCTTAAGAGAACATTTAAGCTAATCTCCTCATTTTATAGATGAAGAAAGATGACAGGAGGTAGAGCTGGAAATAAGATTTAATTCTTACAGTGCTTAATACAAAGTTTTTGCTAAAGTCTCACTTTGTAAAGCCAAGACTAGTTATCAGCAATTCTGAATCCCAGTCCTATGCTTTTCCTATTATGGCTTACTTGGAGATTTTTTTTCCATAGAAAAATGCTTATAGTAAATATTGAATGATGAAAATATCACAAAGTCATGGACAGTCAAAGTAGCATAATAAGTAGGATACTGTCTAGGATTTGGAGTCAAACAGAAGCTAGATTCGCATCTGACCTTGGGGAAATTACTTAAACTCTTAGGTTTTAGGCATATCTCTGAGTAAAAGTTATATATGGAAGGTCTATAGTCTACCGCAGTGATGAAATTACAGGTACTTGATGTACTGACATTTAAACTGATATAAAAGGTATTATTAAAAAAAATAAACATGTCCTCCTCATAGGAAATTTACTGAGATGTTTGTATTACTATTGTCTTTCATTTTGATTGAATATGTTATATTATAGGATAGGGACTGTGCTTTTTTTTTTTCAAAAAGAGTTTTTATTCACATATTTCACTACTTATTTTTAACATTCATTTAAAAAAAATGAATTTCAAATTCTCTTCCTTCAACTTTTCCATTCCTGTGAATGGCGAGTCCAAAACCCAGAAGGGGGAGAGTGGTGAGGACAAAAAACAAGAGGAAGGACAGAATATGGGAGAGAGGCAGAGATGAGGCTCATCTGAAGACCTGCACAATGACAACATTCAAGATGATCCAGAACTGGACAGGCCAGGGAAAAACTGGACAGGGAGAGGGTTCAGATGGACTTGGAGTCCCTTGATGAGGAGAGCTAAGGTCCTGGGGTGTGCTGCCCCCGGCCTCTGGTTGGCCCTGGGTTTGAGCCCCTTCACTAAGTTACACAGTAGATGATGTATAGGTCTTGTCTCCCTCCTGTCCCCAGCCTCTTGTGAAAGCTGAAAACTTTGGGGAGACACTGTGCTCTTTCGTTGTATTTGTCCCCTTGGGTTTTTTCTCCCTCACATTATTTCTCTGATTTCAAAACAAGATGAAATGAATATAAATGGTTTTTTAATGAAAAAAAAAGGATGCCTTTCTCATTGAGGAGGCAAACAATATTTAATTTCTATATGTGAATTCATGTAAAAAACAATTCCATATCTACCATGTTGCAAAATAAAAAAGCAAGAAAGAAAAAGAAAAGTACTTCAACCTGTATTCAAAGTTCATCAATTTTTTTTTTCTAGCAGTGTAGTGCTTTTCCATCATGCATCCTTTGGAATTGACTGACTTCCATGCTTTCTTTTAGATTATTGCTAGCACTCTTCTGATAAAGTGCCTTGCATAGGGGGAGGCATAACAAAGATATTTTTATTATGAAAATAAATTATCTGGTCATCTTGATATGCCTTTTCTACCTGGAATTGTCTTTTTTTGTTCTTAGAGTGAAATTCTTTCTAGTCCTGGTATGTACCAGAACTTAGGGAGCACTTTGTTAACCAGGTGGGATGTACAACCACAGACCTGAGAGGTATTCTGTATCCCTAGGCAGATTTTTTTTTTTATGGAAGGATACTAAAAGAGAAATAAGTAAGCCTTTGTTAAATGTGTCATTAACCACCACTAAATTGACACAAGTGTTGACAGTTATTGTGAGATTTTTTTCAAAACTAATTATGTTAATTAGAATGTAACATACTAGTAATTGCATGTATTCAAACATTATATCAACACCCTTTGGTACTTTCTTATCCAGATGTAAGGCATCCATTTGTTGCTTGAAAAGCTGCAAAATTATAGCTGTGATACAAATAATTACCAACAAATATAATGGGTTCTTTAGAAATACATACTAATCAAGTAGAGATGTGAATGATAGAAATAAATGTTAACATGTAAAACACGTAAGACAAGAACAGTGATTGTGAAAATATAGGTTTGGTAGTAGTAATCATTTAAATAAATCTTCCCATGGAAATTAATACTAATTTTTTGGTTTACTACATTTTATAATATATTTTAACATGTAAAACACGTAAGACAAGAACAGTGATTGTGAAAATATAGGTTTGGTAGTAATCATTTAAATAAATCTTTCCATGGAAATTAATACTAATTTTTTGGTTTACTACATTTTATAATAGATTCTTTGCAGCATTTTCCTAGTGTCTCTCAGGTGAGCTTGGTTGACAGTGTTTTATAATCTGCAATTTAGATTTTAATTTTCCTTTCTTGAAAGTTCCAAATTTTTTTAGATTTCGTGTTTGTCAGGAGTGTTTCACCATGAATTCACCATGAAATCAAATGATACAAAAATGAAACTCTTAAGTGAATTAGAACATAAAATATTACAAATAAGACTTTCACTTAATTAACCAAATATTTTAATAAGAACAATTTAACATAAGCTAAAAGATTTTATTGAATATTTTGAAAAAATAAAAACGGAGAATAAAAGACTTGTCAGAAATCAAAACTCTTCAAATTGTGTTCCTACTAATTAATCCTCCATTGCAATTTTTTTTTCATAATGTAAAAATAATAGGCAATGAATTGATTATTGATTATAAACTGATTTGATACTCTGCTTGCTGTGCTTACAAAGTATCTTCAATCAGTGAAGTGAAGCTCATAAGTGAACTTCTGTTCAGGGCCAGGCACAAGGACTCTAAGGAGATGCTTGTTATATAAAAATAAATTATTTATTGAGAATATTAGGGTTAAAAAAGGATTTCTAAATCTAAGGGATTCTAATCCCACCCAAATAAAACTCCCTGGTTGCACAAGGAAACACTTCTCCTGTTTCTACGGGCTACACTAATCCTTTCTGATCTGACTAACCCAAATTTTCACTATTCTATAATAAACTAAACACTATTATCTTTATACAAAATATATAATTCTTACTTTTGACTACAAATTATAAAAATAACAAAGGCTAGCTGGCTGAGCCTCAGCAAGAACCAAGTTAGAACTCTGAGCCTTAGACTCAGAGTCCAAACCAAAGACCAGGTCTTTCTTTGGTCTTCTCATATAAAAACAATTTATGTAACAACAGTAGATACTCACTAGTATTTCCCAAGATGGAAAAGGACAATCACTTAGCTCCTTTAGGTTTTCCCCTCCTTTCCTTCTACTTCAGACAGTGAGGAGAGAGAGAAAAGATGTTACCTCTTCCCAGCCCCCTGAGAGTGTGACTGTCAGAGACCAACAGCCACAGAAAAACCATTAAAACCTCCCACACACATTGTCAACATTTGAAATTGACACTCTGTCTTAGATCTACTTCTTTCTCAAGCCAGCTTCTCTACTTCTTATCTCTAAACTAATATAGCAAGACCTAATTTCTGATATCATCCTTATAATAACCGTTTTCTTATTTGGATTTAATGCTCATTTCCCACTGAGAATGTATTTATCTGTTAGATTTAATATATTTCTGTCTCATATTTAAAAGTCCTATGTAGGTGAGATGCCATTATAAGACTCTTTCCTCTTCTTTAATTGTGATTTGTTGGAGAAGAGTCTTCCAAGTAATTTTGATAAGAGTCCCCAATCTTAAAGTGTCTCTCTCTCCCACCTCTACCTCCTTCAATTGTGGCTATCATAAACCAGTCAAGGACTATAGGACCCATGACCTTAAATTTTCTAAGACTTACAATATACCGTACTCAATTTAATATATTAATAGACAAACATGAAAAAATAATGTACAAGAGTGAAAGGAATTATTTCTTTGTCATTGTGCTCAGTATCACTGTGTAATTCTGTGGACAAATGTGAAATTCTTTGGCTCTTCTGAGATGTTTTATTCACTGTTTGTGTGGTTTCATTTGCTGAAATACATGTCTCTTTTAAACATTTTATCTAACAATTCTTCCTTTTCAAACCTTAGTTCAAAAGAACAACCCATTTATTTTCATTTATTTACTTATTTGTTTCTTAAAACCCTTACCTTTCATCTTGGAGTCAATAGTGTGTATTAGTTCCAGGGTAGAAGAGTGGTAAGGGCTAGGCAATGGGAGTTAAGTGACTTGCCCAGGGTCACACAACTGGGAAGTATCTGAGGCCAGATTTGAACCTAGGACCTCCTGTCTCTAGACCTAGCTCTCAATCCACTGAGCCACCCAGCTCTCCCCTAGAACAACCCATTTTAAAGATTGGAAAGTCAATGAATTAGAAATTTGTTTTTATTAAAAGAGTTAAATGCTTCAACTAAGAATTTATGAGATTTACTGTCTAGAATGTTAATTGTATATAAATGTATAAAATGTCTTAAACTTGTTTTTAGATGATCATAAAGCCTGACCAAGATAGCCTCATAATCTTGAAATCCACTTGTTAAAAGACTAGAAGGTTTTTTTCTGATGTCCATGCTATGAGTTTTCACAACAGTCTTTCTTATGTGTTGACAATCAAGCACTTTCAGTGCCCTGGGAAAAGATTGTTTCCTTGTTCATTTTTTACCTGAAAGGTCAGGGTTTGGGATCCTGGAGCCTTCTACTGTTTTTTGTTTGTTTGTTTGTTTGTTTGTTTTTTTGCCTACCACTCTTTTCTTTTCTATGTGACTTTGATCAAATCTTTTGAGTTCTGGACTTTACCTCTCTAATCTGTTATTAGACTATTGGATTTCCAAGTTTTGTTGCAGTTCTCTGGATCCTGTGAATTTATAGTCTTCGCATTGGATCTTAACTACTCAACAGCATATGGGGTAGGATGGTTGCTGCTGACCTATTCCTCCTTTTGTCCTGATCTCTAAAAATAATTCATAACCCTTCTTATCTCCCTTTCCTTCCACTCCTTGGAAAATGCTTTACTTGAAGGGAAATTACATATGCATATAGAAACTCTCACACACATAAACAAGGTTCTGACCATTAAAAATATAAAAAGTGAAAATGAATGCCAGTTATAATGCTTTACTAGTCTTGTGACCTTATGTGGAACATTTATTTTCCTTGAGTCTGCTTCTTTTTTAAAAATGGGACTAGTAATACCTGCTGAACTAATATGCAAAGCTAAAATTAAATGTGTATGAGATCATTTTCAGATTTGAAAGCATTATTATTATTATTATTATTCTCTTAGAGTAAGTGGTAGATCTCATCTTTTTTTAAAGTACCGTATTATTTCTTCTTACTGGTACAGTATCTAATCCTCCTAACTGCCTAAATCTCCAGTCCCTCATCTTGACTAAAGTTACAACTAAAACCCCCTTAGCTGGGTTTAAGGAAAGGGTCTGTGTAAGCCTTTGATAAGGCCCAGGAAAGGTCCTAGATCCAAAAGGATCCAAGCCTGGCCTCACAATCACTGCCAATGGTTCAGGTTCACCAGGAACTGCCTTGATGAAATACAGCAACAAAGACAGCAAGCAGGATAGGATAGAATCAGCAACTAAGAAAATGTAGCCTCCACCTCAAGATATTCTCCAGAGAGAGCAGGTAACAACTTCAGTACCAGTCTAACCCTTCCTTCAGAGTTCCAGAATCTTCCTGCTGGTCTCATGCCACTCCTCTCTGCAAACTTACATACTTTCCTAAATAATTTAACTTTTCCTTATAACAAGCATGAGTTGTTATCATCTATGTTTGTTGGTTTCTCTGTCAAAGATGATAAAATCAATTTTAAGCTTATTAATAACTTCCTTTTTCTTTTAAAAATATTTTATTTCCCCAATTACACATAAAAACAGTTTTTAAACATTTATTTTTAAAATAAATTTTGCATTCCAAATTCTTAGAAGTTCTTTTTGGCCAAATCCTTGCATTCTCTGATATATTAAGAATCCTACGTGGAGGTTATGTGGTTTACTCTCAGTCCATCATGACTTCTCAGAGCTCCATCTATGAACCTTGTACTTTTCTTCTGCCCCCATCCTACTCTTGGTATGTGCCATTCACTCATACTCATGTATCCCAACTCTAAATTTGTTAATCTCCAACCATGCCTTTCAGATATCTACATCCGTTGATGTTCCCAGCTTGTGACTTACCAAATGAGGATATCAGGGCATATGAATGCTCAGAGGAGGACTAGAGAATCTAAAGCCTCTTGTTTGCTCTTGAAACATTGTTAAACAGAGTGCATCACCTTCTACCAGCCCCATTGTCAGCTCTGTCCATGGTCCTACAAATCCTAGCATGAGCTTCAGACCACCAGCTTCCATACTGACTATTCCTTTCATCTACATGTTCTCTTTTGCATTCATATTTTACTTCTCACTCACAAAATGTTCCATATTTCATCTTTCCAATCTTTCAGGTTCTTCTCCATTCTTCTAATAACTGCTGCATGTACCATCATAAATTCATCCAGAAACCACATCTTGTAAATAGCATATCAAGCATGCTTTATCTTCCTCCCTAAAGGCATCTATTGTCTTTGAATAGATGGACAATTTGTGGGCATATGTAATTGTCATATGCAGCTGCCATTTCCCTCTTCCAGCTAAATGGCTATCTACCTTTCAACTATCATGGTCCCAGAGTGTCCTTTCTTAGCCCCTAGCATCCTTCCCTTGACTCCATCCTTGTTGGGCAAAATGACACGCATTCCTTAAGCCCAGTGTATGGGATGCCTCTCCTTGGCACAATATTTCTTCTGGCCATCTCTCTGTCCTTAAGACCCTGCACATGGAACAACTCCTTTCTTCCTCCTGTGCTAGGGCAATAGTTTGTTAAGATTCAGACATAATGAAAAATCCTTATAAACACACTGTATATATTAACAGAACAGAACATCTCTCACCTCTTCACTATTTCCCACATCCCTCACTCCCCATAAATAAATGAAGTCTTTAGCACAACACTTTGAAAAGAAATTTTCATGCGAAATCAAGTTTAAGGGATACCTCGGGTAGGGGGGGGGGCAGGGTGAGGAGGCTTTAATTGAGAGTCTTTAATTGTTCTACTATTTTTTAGGCATACTTGAAAGAAAAGTCAAATGTAGTTCTGGGATTTTCTTTTCTCTGGTTATTCCCTTTCTTTTCTCTATCAGCTAACAAAGACACCCTATTGATTTTGCAATGAATTTCACATGTTGTCAAGAGCTGTTAATTATAGAAATTCCATGTCTGCCATGAAATTATTTTCAGAAGCCTACTTGTCATATTGTTTCCCAACCAAGTTTTTAAACCTTTGTCTATAACTGATTTACAAAAACAAATAGGGTGGTGAAGAGAGAGAAAATTAGTATAAGTTGACAGTTAGTACACCTATTATTTTGCTAAATGATAGTAGGTACATAATGTATTTGCTGTATTCCTAGTATTCTGAGTCCTTCAGTCCCCACTGTATTCCACACAAAATGATGGGAAGGATATAGGCCAGGGAGAATGGGAGCTGACAGACCACAAGAAATAATTCACCTCATCCATCAGGCTTGACATTCCTTGGGTTGCTTTACCTGTCATAGAAAGGAGACTTGAGTAGGGTTGACTGGTTCCCACTTGTCTGGCATTTTAAGCAAATCTGAATTTGCTATGAAATTAAACAAATGCAAGTGAACATGCTTCCTTTCAGTGCCATTAACTTACAGCCAATTCAATAACATTAAAGCATGTCACATATTTGTCCCCCTTCCCTAAAACAGAACAGTCATCTGAGCCCAGTGTGAAAGAGAATCTAGTGTGGACACAAATACAATTTCCTTCTTGGATTAGGTAGAAATTGAGCTTCTTATTCCCAAGGTCTTATATTCCAGTTGACAAATTTGGAAACTTACGTTAGAGTAAAATCCATTTATCATGTCTTCAAATAGCTTTTTAACATTACAAACATTTACAATCATTTGTTCTTTAGACTTTTATCTAGATCTTTTGGTTCACCATAGAACTGTTTGATCCTCAATAGCGGTTTAGTTTCTATTTCTCCTTTTCTTCCTTAGTTGACCCCCTTTGGTTTTAACTTTCAAAATTTAATACATCCGTCTTCACTTAGGTGATAAGCACCTAAAGGACAACATGACATGGTGAGTGTAGTGCCAGACTTGGAATTTTGTAGAACTGTGTTCACCTCTCACACCAAACATTTATTAGAGGCTTGCCAACTGTTAAATCTCTCTGAATCTCTCTTTTCCCATCTATAAAATGGGATTAAAAATAGACTTAGTAGCTCCCTTAAAGGATGATGGTTGGATGGAATGAAATAATGCATGCCATATACTTTGTAGATTCTAATTGTTGTTGAATTATTTTACTTGTCACTGTGTTGACTCCACTTTGGATTTTCTTGGTAAAGATACTGGAATAATTTGCCACTTATTTCCCCAAATAATTTTACATTTGAGGAAACTGAGGCAAAGAGGATTAAGTGACTTCTTCAAGGTTACACAGATAATGAGTGTCCAAGGCCAGATTTAAACTCAGATCTTCCTTGAGCTATTTCAAGTGATCTATAAAAGCTGCTATTAAAATTATTTATAGATTAAAATTTGTTTTGAATGCAAACTGAACTGAATTATTTATATACTGAAATTTGTTTTGCATGCTGATGAACTCTCCCCTTGCTTTTTTCATTACCTCTGCTTCTTCATTTGCTTCAGATTTCTAGGTCTCTCTTCACCTTCCCCTTCATTACTCAACTCATGATTTATTACAATGCAGCTATATTTTCTAGCAGTTCTGCATAGTTGGATTTAGAATTGAGGGAAGAGTTTCTTGATTATATATTCATTGCTTACCTTACATTCTTCTTCAGGGAAGCCACAGACCTGGTTCCTGAAAGATCATTTGTCCTTTGTTTTCAAAGAAGACCAGGAACATCATGGGTGATGTCTTGACATGTGTGTGATTTGTATTTAAGTGAGGCAGAGTTACACAGCCTCATTTTCTCTTCCAGAGTCATCCAAGTCCAGTGGCAAGACGAAATTCAGGATGACAGGTGATGTCCTGTAAGGGAACCTATCACTGAGGGGGCTGCTTTTCTCAGAAAGTTAAAAGCTTCCACTTTCCACCAACCCCTACTCTGTGTTGGCTCCATTAATATCAAAGGCAATATCCCTGGATATATCTCTAGATGGCAGCATCCACCTCTCTCTGCCTTAAGGCTAGACTAGAAATGATCGGGTGGAACATAGCCCCAAGGATGATGTTTTTGTTTTGTGTGTCTCAGTAGCCTTTGAGGTATGAATTTTTTCTTCACCTTATATTTCTAAGAATGTTTGAAATTCAGAAAACTACAATGAGTTGGTTACATAGCTGTGATGTCTTTCAGTTAGGACTGATGTGGTCAGCTTTATAGATCATCCCTTATGACCTTGCTTTTAGCATACGGTAAATTAAAAACAAAAAACCTCTAACTCATAACAGGAAATGGAGAGTACATAGTTTTTATTATTATTCATTTTCTTGATATTTTATGTTATTTATACTACTTATGTGAATATCAAAAATAGAATATAAGTATATACACATATGGATGCCTATACTTATATACCTACAACATATCCACATGTTTTATATATCTATATGTGTTTGTGTGTATATCTTTACATAGATACACCTATGCATATGCACACATATATCTATATATACAGAGAGAGCGAAAAAAGAAATAATCTATTGGTATGCATTGTTGGGAAGAAAAATGAACAAATCTCTGGGCAACTTTTATCTATGCACTTCAACTTTAAAAGCCTGTGGTTTGGAGAAAACATCCTTTAATTTAAGTCTTTATTAGTGATATTATTATATGCAGGTTTTTTGCTATGAAATTTGAACAAAAGTTTACTCATTGATGACTATTATTGGTATGAAACCAAGCTAAAGATCTCTTTTTCTAAAGAAAGCCTTATCTTTTAGAGTGGAATTATAAATAAGGAGATGATTTATGGATTTTCCAATTGTTCTTTCCTCTTATGACACGAGTTGGCTTAATGTAATACATGCTACAATCTTTCAGTTTTGAAGATGATACCATCTGTTTACAGGTAGCTTAAAAGGATGATGTGATCAATAGTTTGACACATTGTATTTAATTGAATATTTAAAAAAATTTTAACTGTCACCACTAATAATTATCATAGTTTCGTCTTACATTTTTACATTATTCTTTGTATATTTGTTTATTATGAACTTAACAATCAATAAGCACCTAAAGTTAAGAATTAATAGAAGCTTTTTGTTTGTCAAAGGACTTGGATGTACACACTGTTTTTCAAATAGCATCTGGGCTACCTGGAGCATTCTGACATCAACTCTTATTTACCACTGAGTTACCCAGGTAGAGCTTGCTCACTTTGATGATATATAAATATAATTTCTTTCTGTTCAATAGCATGGGTCTATTGGACCAGTGTCAGAGGGGGAAGATTAGTCCTGGGGGGGGGGGGTGAGGTACACACTTGCATACACATTCTCTGCTTGGTAATCCATCTTGATATTATCACAAAAAAATCTTCAAATGAATATTCTGTATGTCTCAAGTTCTTTGTTTCTCTGACTCTTTGATTCTCTAGCTTATGATTCCCAATTGATTTAAACCAAACCCTGACCACTTGATTATGTGACATTGGACCAATTGCAGGACCACAAATCTGTGTCTCCTTTGCCACCATGGAAACTAAGCACAAGTAAAAAAGGCAAATTAAACTTCATGGCTCCAGATTCAGAATCGTAAAGTGTATTTGGGTGGTTTATTTGGAAATAAAGTGAGCTGAAGGAGTGCCTCCTTGTCTGTTGGACATTTATTGAATGAAACACTGAATTTCTCTGCTCTTGACAGCAATCCACTTTGACAAGCTTGGCTGTCCAAAGCCTGTTTAGCTTGCTAGTATCATATCTCTGACTTCATGCCTTCCTTCCTTTTCTTCTTTCTTTCCTTACAGATTTGAGAGCCTTGACTTTGAGAATGTATTATGTAATGGTGTAGCTTTACAACCAGATCTGGGATAGGATGTGTACACAACTGGTTACTTAGAGTATTTTTTAGAAGTTAGCAAGGAGAAAAGCGTTCTTATCCTATAATGACATTCAAGAGAGGTCCTGTAATTTATCATAGGATTATACATCTTCAGCTAGAAAGAATTTCTATTAAGATATCTTCAGGAGCTTTCTAGTCCAATCTCCTTATTTTTACAGACAAGGAAACTGAGCCCCAGAGAGGAAAATTGACTTGCTGAAGGTCACACTGGTAACAAGTGGTTGGGCTGGGATTTGTATTAGGGTTAGGATGTAAACCAAGGGATCTTTGACTCTAAATCTAGCACTGTTTCCATTGCACCATGGAACACCACAAACCCTTATTTGGAACCTCATGCATCATCACCTCCACCATCGCCATCACTGCCATCATGGCTAAAATTTATCTACCTCTTCGAGGTTTGCAGGGCATCTTACCTATGCTGTTTTGCTTGCCTAGTAACCCTGGGAGGTAGGTGGTCTTAATTATCTTAATCAGGTCTTAATTCTTAATTAAATCTTAATTATCCCCATTTGCATATCAGCAAATCAAAGGAGTCAGAGGCTGAATGATTCCAATTTGGTCAATACACAGCTATTAAGGGCCTACAGTATGCCAAACATGGAGAGCTAGGTAGCACAATGGATAAAACACTAGCCCTGGAATCAGGAAAACTCATCTTCCTGAGTTAAAATCTGGCCTCAGACACTTAATACCATGTGACTCTGGGCAAGTCACTGCACCTTGTATGCGTAAAATATATGTATAAAATGAGTTGGAGAAGGAAATGGCAAACCACTCTTTGCCAAACCAATCTTTGCCAAGAAAACTCCAAATGGGGTAATGTAGAGTTAGATACAACTGAAATGACTAAACATCAATAATATGCCAAACATTTTTTTAATCAATGAGGATACAAAAAAAAAGATAAAAGATAACTCCTCCTGTCATGGACTTACACTCTACTGGGGGAGACAACTTGCAAATAACTACATACAAACAAGTTATATGCAGGATAAATTGAAAATAATCCACAAAGGGAAGGAATTAGGATTAGGTGGGATCAAGAGAGTCTTGTAGGAAATGTGATACAATAATCATTTAAGTACTTATTTATTCTATGTCAAGCACTGTGCTAAGTGCTGAGAATCCAAATAAGAAAAAAAAGATAGTCCCTGCCCCCAAGGAGATTCTGATAGAATTGAGGGGAAGACAATACACAAAAGGAAGCTGAAAAGTGAGGACAGAGGGTTAGAGGAATGATGATGTGGTGGAGGTGAAAATAGGGAGGGTAGTTGATGGCAAATGGAGAAAAGGCTAGCATTTTGAGCCCTGGATCTAGGGAAGTTTGGGAGAAGCAACTGGGGATTGAAGAGGTGTTGAGTACCAAAGCTGAAGTCATCTCCATGGTCAGGTGAAGAGGGAAGGGCATGGTAATGAAGAAGTTGGGGTTGGAGCCAAGGGAGCAGCTAAGATTTTAACTGAGACTCAACGGAAGCCCAGGAAGCCAAGAGGAAGAGAAAAGAAGGGAGAACACTGCAAGCATGAAGGACTTCCCTTCTTGCTCTACAATCAGCAAGGAGGTCAGTGTCATTGGATTGAAGAATATAGGATATGACCTGAGAACTCACAGCAAAGATTTTAAATTTTAGATGTTCCTAAATCTAAATTCAACACACTGCCCAAAAGTCTACCTACTTGCCTTAGCTTTGATTATATTATTATCCCAGAAAGTTTTGACACCATCCTCATAATTTTAATTTTAGTTCCTAATGACAGTGAACATAAAGAAAATGGCCAAATTTTATAGTAACCAAAAACTTCAAACTTCTGGTCTTACTGATGCTGTTGGGAGAATTTCTGGCAGATTGAAGAGCCCCATTTATTCTAGAAGTGGAATTATTCTCACTATAGAGATAATCCCCTATCAAGTGGCTTGCAGTTAATATGGCTTTTCTAAAGGAGCTTTGCTAACAAATGTCTTTAGAGTGGCTGTTGTCAGTGGGGAAAGATACCAGTAATTTAGTAAGCCTCAAGAGTTCCTGGTTTCATTCAACAACATTTTATTTAGTCATTTTAGTCCTGTATGACTCTTCATGACCCCACTTGAAGTTTTCTTGGCAAAGATACAAGAATGATTTGTCATTTCCTTCTCCAGCTAATTTTACAGATGAGGAAACAGAGGCAAACAGATTTAGGTGATTTGCCCAGGGGTTCACATGGCAGTGAGTCAGAAAGATGAATCTTTCTGATTCCACACCTAGCTGCTCTTTTTATACTTTTCATTTTTATATCACTCACTCCTACCCTCAGAGATCCTAAGAGGTCATACTAGGACAGAATCTAAAAAAGCTCTTTATAATCTGGACTTCCTACATCTTCTTACACCTTCCTCTCCTCCATGTGTTCTGGGTTCCATTAACACTTGCCCAATTACCACTCTTTGATCATAGCACTCCATCTCTAGGCTCTTTGCTTTAGTACTACCTGCCTCTATCCCCCAAATGCTTTGTGCCTTTATCTTCTCTTAGTTTCCCTAAGGCAGCTAGATGGCATAGTGGGTAAAATACCAGGACTGGAGTCAGGAATTATCTTCCCTAGTTTGAATCTGGCCTCAGAAATTTAATAACTTTGTTATCTTCGGTAAGTCACATATTCCTCTTTGCCATAGTTTCTTCATCTGTCAAATGAACTGGAGAAGAAAATGGTAAACCTCTTCAGTATCTCTGCCAAGAAAACCCACTATGAGGTCACAAAGAGATGCATGTGACTGAAACTGGTGAACAACAACAAAGTTTCCTTGATTTCCTTTAAGACTCAGCCCAAATCCTATTTTCTAGAGATTTGTCCCTGCTCCCTCAGCTTCTTGTGGCTTCTTCCCTGAATGCCTTCCATCAATTTTGTATATAGCTGGTATTTTCTAGTTGCTTATATTTATCTTCCTCAAAAGAGTATAAATCCCTTGAGGGCAGGCATAGTTTTAAAAAAAATTTCTCTTAGAACCCCAGATCTGTGGCTATAATGACTACTTCTTGACTCCATGTCTGTAGTTTCTAAACATTGGCTTCACAAACAGTGGATACAGCTGACAATACACTTGGAGCTCAATAATTTGAGAGATGAGAAAAAAATGTAAATACAACACTGATGGCATTGTATTACTACCATGGGAAATGTTGGATCGGCCATTCAAATCCAATACTTCTATCATTTTATTTGGTGATAGAGTTTGCAATCCAAACCTTCATGGTGTTCATGGAAGGCTATGGCCTAAATCTTTCCTCTTCCCTTCATAAAAAACAAAAACTCCCAAACACTCTAAACCACCACCTGGTAGCCAAGCTCATGGTGAAGACCCTCTCAACTTAGTTAAACTTGTGCTAGGATGGAAGACATCAAATTCATCTCAGGGCCTCTATATGAAGCATTTTCACAATGATAGAACTTTCCAAAGTTGTCATGGTTCTCTCAGAGTCACATTCATGCCATCAGGAGTCATTGGACTTTAGTGGAACTCTGTGTCATAACCATTATTACAAATTATAGCATAAGTAATGAATGAATAAAAAAATAGTTATAACCCAGTAATGGTGGACCAGGAAACATGCTAAGCCTTGGGTATCAAATTAAATAAAAACCCTCAACACATCAAAAAAAAAAAGCAAAAAAACCAAGATGGTTCGTATTCTCAAGTTGCTCACATTCTAATTGGAAAAGCCAACACAGAGAGGTAAATGGTGGCCAGGGAGGGTATTTCAGTCTGGAAAGTCACAGTGAGTGGGTCCAGAGGGCAATCAAATGAGATTTTCATTCCAGTATTCATAGCATTGATCACTGTGGCCAGAAGTTAGAGGTGGAAAGTCAGGGAGATGAGATACCAAATGGAGAACTGAATTGTGGATCTGAGTCAAATTAGATAAGGAGAACCCTCACCATCATGAGTTCAAGTTCACAGGGTAGGAACTAGAGTGACATCTCCATAGTGGAAAATGGTGTGGAAATAGCCAAAAAAAACCAACAACATGGTGGATCTGGACTAGTTAAAAAATGGTGAATTTGCATCAATTGGGAGACCAGGGCTGCAAGGGTGGGAGAAGAAGTGTATTAACAGGTTTAAACATTTTTCCTCACAAGTATATAAGAGTAAGTGATTTAATCTCTATTTTATAAATGAAGAAGCTGTGGTGCATAAAAGCTCTGAGGGATATGCCCAGAATTCCTATTAACAGAAATTTTAGTCTTGTAGCCACAGCTCTAATGCCTCTTTTTAGATAAAAGTAAAAAAGGGAAGCAATTTCTTCTGGGTTGTGAAATGTGGAGTGATAGGGAATAAAGAGTTGCCATGTTCTTGATATGTGAATTGTTTTTATTGTTTGTTTGTCTTGTTTGTCAAAGTTCTCCTGCTCTCTCTCTATTAGAATCATTGGTCATCTTCACTGAGAAAATGTTAAAGGGAAATAACGATTCTCCCACCCCCGCCTCTGTCCTTTTTGGAATCAGGCTTGTTTTTGCTTTTGCTCTCTTTCTTTCTCTCCACCTCCACCCATAAACATTACATTTCAAAGCTTTGGGCAAGCCTTAGACTATTTCAAATCCCTAATAGAACAAATAAAATATCTAGAGACAGTTAACATCCATCTTATGATAAGTATTTTACCAGCTGAGTCAAGACTGGGAAGAAGAGCAGAGTAAATCATGGTGAGAAGCTTAATTAAGTCATCTGCTTTTGTCCTGTAGTTTCTAAAGGAAGCATATGGACACTTGGACAAATTAAGAGGAATGCAGGAGCTATTATGTTACTGGGAAACAATGATGACATTGCCTGCCCTTTGAATAATGGTCTCTGTCAGGTTTTTGAGCACATTTCTCAGAAAAGGAGAGCAGATATGAAAAAGATCTCCGAAAATATAGTGAGACTTTCAGAGAGCTGGTGACTTGAGGAATCAATAATGTAATTTGTACTTCTACTGTGACTTATCAAAACATCTTAAAGTAGCTTACAAAAAAGTCCAAGAGTCTTTCACTTTTATAAGTAAAGAAATAGATGACCAAGAAGTTGGCTCAGGATAGATTCCTAGTCTCATAAAACTCATTCCATAGCTAGGTTTGGACATGAAGAAGTAGTAATATGTTCATGGGTGTGCTAGTAAATGCTTAACAATCATTTAAAAAATGTGTATATGTGAACAAAAAACTTTTAAATTTAATGTGAATTATTAAAACTTTCTCATTCACTTGCTTTATAACAACCAGTTTTTAAATATGTATATACACACAAAAATCTTTTAAATTTAATGTGCATTATTAAAATTTTCTCCTTTACTTGCTTTATATATAGTCAATCCATAAAAGAATAAATCAAGCCATTGGGGCATTTTCTAGTTTTGTATAAATGCTCTTACTGAAAATGTAAAACATTCGGCTCTTGTGAACCAATTCCAGCCTAACCCTGATTGAATTGCATAAGAAAAAGTGTTCAATTTGGAATCAGTGGGTTTGGGTTTGAACCCTGATTTTCTATTTATCCCGTGTGTGAGTAGGGGCAAATCCCTTAATCTCTGGGGCTCATTTTCCTCATGTAAAATGAGCCAAGGTTGGAGTGGTAGACATGACCTCCCCGAGCATCCTTCCAGTTCTAAATCTATGACATAGGGAAAGCCCAAAGAATTCATATTTTAGGATGACAAAGATTGGAGAGTTAGTTTGATTATGGATTTATGATCTCCTCAACATAGGTACTCACTCCAGTAGTATATATTGTGACTTCTTCATAGCTTCTCATTCTATGGGATTCTTGCCCGTGTTCTCCACATGCTGTCCACTGAATTTTCTGGGGCATCTGGTGGCACAGTGGACAGAGGTCTGGGCCTGGAATAAAGAAGATCTGAGTTCAAAATGGTTTTAAATATCTGGGCAAGACACTTCATCCCTGTTTGATTCCGTTCCCTCATTTTAAAAAATATGGATCATAATAGAGCCTATCTCTTAGGGTTCTTGTGACATTGAATGAGATAATAAATGTAAAGGATTTAACATAATTCCTGGCATATAGTAAGGGCTATATTACTGTTAGCTTTTATAGTTATTGTTATTGATGCTATTCTTCCATATCTCATAAATATCAGCAGAACATATGGGCTGTCCATTGATTCTACCTAACAATCTGTTAAGCACTTACTGAGTACCTGGGTTAGACCCAGTGGTGGGACTGTTGTTTTCATTAAAATAATGTAAATGATCCAATCCTGGATCTAGAGTTAAAAGAATACTTAGAGGTCACCTAGTCAGCCCTTTCATTTCAACAGAGGAGGAAATAGCAACACAGCGCACAGAGGCAGTTATTTGTCAAGGTTGTATAGATAGTAAATGGCAAAGAATGGGTTTTGATCACAAAGATTCTCCAAATCCAGTGCTCTTTCCATGGCATAATAGCAAAGAAAAGACTGTAGAATAATATTAGGGTTAGCTAGGTGGTACAGTGGATAGAGTGCTGGCGATGGAGTCAAGAAGATTCATCTTCATGAGTTCAAGTCTGACCTCAGATACTTTCTAGCTGTGTGACCCTGTACAAGTCACTTAATCCTGTTTGCCCCATTTCTTCATCTTTAAAATAAGTCAGAGAAGAAAATGGAAAACCACTCCAGTATCTTTGCCAAGAAAACTCCAAATAGGTTCACAAAGAGTCAGACACAACTAAAAAGACTGAACAATAACATAGAGTAATGTATTTGTTTTAGAGTCAGGAAGACCTGGGTTCAACCCCTCCTTCTGATATTTACTAGCTATGTGAATGAGCAAGTCATTTAACCTTTTAGTTTCTCAGCCAAATCTGTAAAACTGTAAATGGCAGATAGCTTGTCCATCTGCATTGTTCCCTGCAACGATGAAATCATAGGTTTATTTTGCCCCTGGCCCCCCAAAATGAATACTGTATTGTACTTTCATCGTGGTCTTTTTCATCATCATCATCTTCTCCTGCTTCTTTTCCTCCTCCTCCTCCTCTTTCTCCTCCTCCTCCTCTCCCTCCTCTCTTTTCCTCCTTTTTTTTTTAGCTCTTACTTTCTGTCTTAATATCCATTCTAAAACAGAAATGTGACAAAGGCTAGGCAATTGGGGATTAAGTGACTTACCAAGTATATTTTATGCTTGGTCCATTATAGGAGAATTTGTTGGTTGCCCCGGTTTCTTGCAGAGTGCTTAGTGGGTGCTTAATAAATACTTATTGAATGAATGAGAACTAACTAATACTCAAGAAAATAGCTAGAGAAATATACCAATGAAAATTCATGACTTTTTTCTTCTGTTTCACTTATAGAAGTAATTGTTGAGATGATCTTAGAATATATAATTCAGATGTCTTTAAAAAAAAAAAGGAACAGAGATAAATTAAAATTTTTTTCATTATTTAAATAAGACAAAAATGACAATTAGCAGAAACCATATCTCCAAGGTAGCAATATGAAACAGGCATGAGAATATCATTGCTATTAGATGTACCTTGATATAGTAGAATTTAAGTCAGAGGATATGTGTGAATCCTAATTATGGTACTTAGTAGCTGTGATCTTCTTTCTCTAAGCTACTCTACATATCAATTTCCTTATCTATAAAGTTTTATTTGTTGTTCAGCCATCTCTGACTTCATGACTCCATTTCATGTTTTCTTGGCAAAAATACTGGAGTGCTTTGCCATCTCCCTCTCCACATGTATAAAATTAGCATCTTAGAAAATCTATAAAATTAAACAATATGATTTCTTAGATCTTTTGCAGATTTAGCTCATAGATACTTTTTTTTTTGCCTTTGACCCTTAAATAAAATCTCAGTCCAGAATCTAATATATCCCTTTTTGATTGCTTTAGGCAAAATTTAATCTTCAGTATTTGATTTGCAGTAATGAAAGAAATGTCCAGTATAAATATTTAGCAGTATGACCCTGCTTATTTGTGCATGGCACAAATAGACACAGAATGTTGATCAAAATCACTCCATGTCCCATATGTTTTAATTGCAAAGGCATTTAGTTTATGGAGTTTATTTCTATGGAATGGGACCAGAGATGTTCTGGAGCCCCCTTAAACTTAAATTAAAACATTAATAATGAAGTTTAAACTAAAAAACATGTCAGAAAAACTAAAAAAAAATACAAATTCCCCCTCTAAAAAGCCACTTGTTAAACATTTGTGGGATAGTCATGTGCAGCACCATGGGATTCAAGTCCATGAAAAAGTAATGAAGAAAAAAGTCTTTAGTGTTATCTCAGCAAGGAAACTGGGGGCAGGTTACTAGGTCGTACAAGAACAGAATTCAAACATATTTTTTTTTTTTTGGAGGTAGAGAACTCATTCTCAGAGCAGAATGAGAAGGGGACTTAGGAAAGGTAGAATGGTGAAATAGCCAGGAGTCAAAGGGTCCAAAGCCAGTCTGGGATAGAAGGCAGAAGAGATGATTCCATTAACAAGGAGAAAAGCAACCACCTTGGTCCAGTCAATCAGTCAACAAGCATTTATCAAGCATTTATACTAAAAGCTAGAGACACAAAGACAGAATGAAAGAATTCCCTCCTCCCTCCCTTCCTTCCTCCCTCCCTCCCTTCCTCCCTCCCTTCCTTCCTCCCTTCCTCCCTCCCTCCTTCCTTCCTTCCTTTCTTCCTAAGACGATGTAAGATGATAGTAAGGCTGAGTTCCCTTTTAAGGTGTAAACTTTATACTTCTGTAATGGGGGCCATTTTCTCTCACCCCCCCCTTCCTTCCTTCCTTCCTTCCCTCCTTCCTTCCTTCCTTCCTTCCTTCCTTCCTTCCTTCCTTCCTTCCTTCCTTCCTTCCTTCCTTCCTTCCTTCCTTCCTTCCTTCCTTCCTTCCTTCCTTCCTTCCTCCCTTCCTCCCTCCCTTCCTCCCTCCCTTCCTCCCTCCCTCCCTCCCTCCCTCCCTTCCTCCCTTCCTCCCTCCCTCCTTCCTTCCTTCCTTTCTTCCTAAGACGATGTAAGATGATAGTAAGGCTGAGTTCCCTTTTAAGGTTTAAACTTTATACTTCTGTAATGGGGGCCATTTTCTCTCACCCCCCCCCAATATATTCAGACTTTTCATTCCTGATTCTTGGTGCCTACATGTAAACTTTTTTAGGGGGAGGTGAGGGGATAGTGAGTGCTTGGGGGATGGGGTTGCTTCCAGTCCCATGGAGTCATTACTGATGGTTTTCATTGTGAGTTCATGGAAAACCCTCTTATTTGCTGAAGACACTGATGATGAGAATTGAGGATAGGGAGGGAAGTGTCTAACTCCCTCAGCTCTCTCTTCCTTTCTACCTGTGAATCCTGTTAGGACTGTTGAGAGCTTTATCCTGACAGTCATTTGGGGAAGGGATTGCTGGTCCATTCCCCCATTTCAGCCTCTAAGAGACTGTAACTTACAGTAGTAATTGAAGCACATAATAAATAATAAAGAACTTAACAAATAATAAAATGTTTTAACATTTGGAAAGCACTTTACAAGTATGATCTTATTTGATTCCCCACCCCAACCCTGGTAGTTTAGTGTTATTATCCCTATTTTTGAGGAAACTGAGGCAGATGGTGGGTAAGTGACTTGTTTGGAGTTAGCTAATCAAGTAGTCAATGTCCTAAGGTCATATTTGAACAAAAATCTTCTTGACTTCACACCCTATGTTCTGTTTTTAAATTCTACCCAGGCAAGCCTAAGCCACTGTTGAGGCTACCTCTTTTTCACATTTTCCCATTTTTTGAGCTTAGACCAGGTGTGGGGCAAACTGTGGTCCAATGGTCAAGTTCTGTGGCTCACCTGTTTTTTGTCTTGCCTGGGAGAAAATAATGGAACTGTTGGTTGGGTCCTGAAGGGTTCATGTGGCTGCTTAGAACCAGGAATGGCAATTCTGAGCATGCTCTATGAGGGTGGTAGTGGCCCCCAATAGACTTAGTCATCTGTTATTCTATTCCCCTCCTGCCTTCCCCCTCCCTCATTTCCTTTGCAGTACTTTGTCCCCCTTTCAAAAACATCTAGAGCATATTGTGTTGTTTTTCCAGAAGTAAAGGAAGTGTCTGGGAAAGGAAGGAATCTACATTCCTTTTTCTTTGGGGAACTGGATCAGAGGAAGCAATAGCATCAAAAAAATCATCAGAACAGGAGTTCTTGACCTTTTTTGGTAACACACCACTTTGTCAGTATGGGGAAGCCTATGAAAGTCTCTTCAAAATAATGGCTTAAATGCATAATAAAATATAAAGGATTGCAGAGGAAATAGATTATATTGAAATATAATTATCAAAATTAGAAAAAAAACAAGACCCTGGAATAATGGATAGAACTGGGTTTCTTGAAGCTAAAAAAAGAGTATTAGCTTCTCACAGGATTGTGAGAAGCAACTCCTCTTCCCATCCCACATTTTCCCCAAACTATGAAAACTAAAGGCTAGAATTTAGATGGGAAAAAAATTTAAAAGAGCAACTTAAAGCTTTGAAAATGTGTTATACAACGAAAATATAATTTTTGGAATAATCCTCTGCTTGGGAAAGTCAGGCATGAAGCATCTTGAGCCTGGTGAAAGCTGTAATGAAGCTCTGTATTCTGTCCCCTAAATGTTATGAGACAGGAAACCAAATACTGAACAATGATGAATAAGCTTGCTTTTGTGCTGAGACTGGTACTAAGGTCCACCAGGCTCCAGAAAGGAGGGCAGGCCATCCGAGTGGAACTTCTGGTCCTTAAACAACTTTAGCCAAAAAACCAACAATGACAGTGGCAGAAATCTTTTTCAGAGTTGATAATCTTCTCTTTTGAAACCCTAATAACATAGAACTCCAAATATTTTCCTTAGTTTCTACTGACACAGTATAAACTTGGTGCAGGAATTAAAAAGTTATAAGACCAAAAAGATATTTGCAGTGAGCATTTAGTTATGCTATAAACAACTCACCAAAAATGAAGCACTTCTGAAACAGAAATGGATTTACAAATCTGAACAGTCTTCTTATCCCCTCATAAAATGATCTGCTTCAAATATGGCCTCAGAGACTTAGCTGTGGCAAGTCACTTAACCCCCCATTGCCTATCCCTTACTGCTCTTCTGACTTTGGAACCAGTGCACAGTATTGATTCTAAGATGGAAGCCAAGGCTTCTTTGTTTTGTTTGTTTATCAATTATCAATTAGACAATTAAAAAATTCTCCATTCTGTGGGACGTGTGGGTGGAGGGGAGGGAGGGAAACAATGTCATTATTGTAACCAAGGAATAATGTTCTAAATTGACTAAATAAACTAATTCAAATGGAAAAAACCAAAAATATGAAAAAATATATTTCTCCATTGCCAGATGGTACATGATAAGGAGAGAGCAGATATGAAGTAGGTTGGTACCTGCTAGGGCATTTCTTGGACACTGCCTCTCCAGCTACTCTTGATACTAGTCATCTTCATCTCTGGGGCAGGTTATCTTAACCTGTGAAATCTCTCAATTTTCTTGTCTATTATCTTGAATAACCAAGAATTGAAAATATTTGTAAGTAAATTAGTAAATAAAAACAGGATGAAGTTTGTCCACTGGGTGGCACAAGATCAAATCTCTTTGTAACACATTTATTTCCAAGTGGTTGTATATAAGTCAGAGTTTATGGGAGTAAAATGTATGTCGATGAATTATTTTCTTTTAATGAACCCATGAGGTATTGGGCAATTAGAGTCCAAATGCAGAGTCAGGAGCTCAAACCAATTGGAAACAACTGTCAAGACAGTCTTAAAGCTGCCTTCTTTTAGTGAGAAAATGTGGTTGTCAGGAGAAAATTTTTGCATCTAATAAGGCCTGGGGTTGACATTAAAATGGCAAAAATTGGCCTCATCTGTTAACTGCCATTTGTTGAGATAAATAGCCAGGAAACAGTGGCCAGATGAACTCGGAGAATATCATCAGAGTCATTAAGGAATATTTGAAAATGGGGATCTTTTGTTATTTGATTAACAAGTTGTCATCCTGAACAGTGACATCATAACCACCAGACTGTTCTCTTTGACCAATGCTTCCTTCCCCCTTCTCCCTTTATTGATTTTTGAAAAGACAATTGCTTTACTGTAGATCTAACTTATATGCAGAAAGATTTGACAGTAATTTGAGTTTTCTAGAATGATTGAGTTTGATGGCTTGTGATCTTCCAAATCGTTTATGTAAAACATTTCGGCTTCCTTGGTTCTGGTGTCTGAATGATTTTTTTTCATAAAATGCTGAATATTTGAGTTGAAGACATTCTTTGTTTTTATTGTTGTTTAACATTTGGTTTCTTTCTGATTGTCATGTTAGCTTTAATTTGCCTTTGGAGGCAGAGACAGTAGTGAAATCTATTGCATCATGTTGCTGAAATGAGCTGCTAGTAACTTCTCCTGGATTTGCAATTAAACACCCAAGCTAAATGAACATCTCCATGCGGAGTGGGTAATCGTCATGGTTGTTACTCTGGATGCTGAGGGAGCATGCAAATGAAGCAGCCTCCTGACAGCTTAATCTGAGCACCCCTCCTGAAAGCTGAGTTATCAAACTGGGAAAATGCCTTAGCAAATGTAAATTGCAGAAGGTGTCTGAGTTCCAAAACTGCCTTCCGGTAATGTGTTTCAATTTCACATGGCGTTTTGGGGTTTTGTTTTGTTTTGATTTTTTTTTATTCTTTTCTTTTCTCAAAAGAAGTTGATGCCTTTCTGATATCCCTCTAAAGCGATTTGGATTGCTCAGGGAAAAGAAGGCAAATTTAAACTTGAACGTTTTTATCTTTTGGCAGAAAAATTAGAATATTCGCATTCTTTTTGTGTCCAGTTTTCTTAAGGCACATTTAAGGAACCGCAATTAGTGGCCTCGCCAGAAAAGTCCTTCCACGTTCTCTTTTTGGGAAGTGATGGCAGAGATGACAAGGTTTTGAGTACAGGGTAGGAAGTCATTTTGTAGAATTTGGGAAGCCCCAAGAAGAGATGAATGAGGTAAAGCCCCTTTCCCCTTTGTTTCCCTTCTCTTTCTTAACAAGGTGAGTCATTTTATCTGTGTGCTATAGGCAAGACAGATTCTCTTTCTCCAGGTCACTGAACTTCAATTTTAGCAGAAAAGATTGGACTAAAAGTACCATGTCTTCTCTAGAAAACTTGAGTCTTTGGTAAGAAAAGATTAAAGGGACACTGTGCACCTCTTTTATGACCATCAGAATCAATCTCTCCTCTTTTCTCTTCTCTCTCTGTGTCTTATATTATAATGAGTTTGAGGGAAGATTGTGGACATGCACGAGAGCTCTCTGATTGATGGCGTGTAC
This sequence comes from Monodelphis domestica, assembly GCF_027887165.1. NCBI lineage: Eukaryota > Metazoa > Chordata > Mammalia > Didelphimorphia > Didelphidae > Monodelphis > Monodelphis domestica. Next base: position 499,078,620 of record NC_077229.1, on the reverse strand, counting down.
TGCATGAGAGACCCCTTGACTTAGCAGTAAGAGGGTCTCTTGAGTAGAATAGCCTCTTAAGTATTAAACCTGTTTGATATAAGAAGTGTGTGGAGTAGAAGGAAATTGAATTGAGAGAATTGGAAGGGGGGATATAGAACCTCTAGGAAATCCCCAATGCCAGTATTCATTGCCTTTGCTTATGCTTAAAAAATACCACCTTCAAATGGTATATTCCATGGTTTTTGAGGCTCTTGGGTGACATATTTGGTGTTGAAGTTTGGAAGACCTGAGTTCCAATATGGCCTCAGATCTTTAATAACTGTATGCCTCTAGGAAATTACTTATTGCCTCTTTGCCTCAGTTTTCTTATCTGTAAAATGGGATTAAGTTGTGAGAAGAAAGTGAGATATTTATGAAATGCATTACAAACCTTTAAGCACCCTATAAAGGTTAACTATTTTCCTTATTGTTAGGGTTTGGGGGGATGGATATTGCCAGGAATAAAAAAAAATCCCCTGTATCTGGTCAAGGGAAATCTGGTTTGCCCCAGAAAAGACATCATTGCTTTGCTTAGAAAATTTCAGTAAGCTAGAACTCACAGAATCCCTATAGTATCCTGTTTATTTAAATGAGACAATAATAAAATGAGATTGAAAAGGAGTATTTTCCTGTGCTTATAGCTTAAGAATGTAGGCTATTCAGTATTATCCCCTTATCAACAGTTTCAGGAAGGGATTCTAAACTTTACCTGCCTTGTCCTAATAAAAAAGATGTACTGATTGCCTTACGTAGAAAAATAAGAATCCTTCTAATTAATGATAATCTGGCCAATCTGTTGTAACATTTAAATTGCAGAACATTTAAAATCAATAAATATTCATCCTAGGATCCTGTGCTGGGTAGGGTTTTTTTTTTATTGGATCTTATTAGGTGATAATGGGGTCCTTGATTGTTAATGTTTGATTATGGCAAAATACAATTAGTTCTAGAGAAACACATTGTACATTAATGATGTCATTAAGATTAATGAAAATGAATGGATGAGCTAAGGATTCAAACAGAACATAGTGACTTTATGTGTCTGTAAAACCTGAGAAGTATTTTCAAAAGAAGATAACAGTCCCTGTAGGTTTCTTGAGTCGCCTTGTAATAGATGGTAAACTTAAGAAATTTAAAATAGGGGTAGCTGGGTGGCTCAGTGGATAGAGTGCCAGACCTGGACACAGGAGACCCTGGGTTCAAATGTGGCCTCAGCCCCTTCCTAGCTGTGTAAAGTCACTTGATCCCAATTGCCTAGCCATTATTGTTCTTCTGTCTTATAACTGATATTTAATATCAATTCTGAGGCAGAAGGTAATGGTTATTAAAGGGGAAAAAAGGAAATCTAACATGACCAGTTAGGACATAATTTATAGTATTTAATCTGCCAGCTTTCTGAAGAATGTTTTCTTTTGTCATATTTAGATGAAGTAGAAAATCAGATTTGCTTCAAAGGCAATTTTTTTTAGCTAGATTCACTCCACAACGTCGTGTGTATTTGTATGCTTATGCATATATATATATATATATATATATATATGTAAAAGTACACATATATTTGAGAATTTTTCCACATCAACACAGAACAAATTATTCTTAATTAAAAGCAGGCGTTTTTAATTAGCTCAAGGAGAGAGACAAGAAAAGGAATGAAATTCTACTCCAATAAGAGCTTATACTTTGTAACTTGATCTCTCCCACAAAAAAACCCGTAATCATTAAGAGTATAAGAAAATATTTGGTTTTGTAAGTAGAAAAATATTTGCTTTTTTAAAAAAGAATGAACAATTTAGGGAACTATTTGTTTTCTGTGGAGAGAGGTTTAGCGATAGAATCTTAGAAATGATCATCTGAGTGCTTTTTATCAACATTTGGTCTTTTCATCAACCTCATTTTAATTTAAGCCAAAGAGGTAACAGAGTGGGGATCGGAATCCTTCCTAAGCAAATGGCGAGGAAGACCATGGACAAGTCTGGCTTACTGTCAATACTGCAATCTTCTGGCTTCTTTGCAGTCTTATTAGGCTTGCATAAATTCATAAAAATAATACAGCATAGCCGCCTTTTGTCAGGGTAACCTTTTCTTCTGAGGACAAACATAGGAAAGGACAGTTCTGGTGGTTTTATGGCCAAGTCTGTTTGGGCAAAGTCGTGAGAACATAGGTGACGGCCATCACTTAATATATGGTGGAGAGGTACCATTTATAGAAAGCCAAATAAAATTTAAAACAAAAGTGAAAAAATGAGGAATGTAAAGAAATATGGAAAGTTGTATAAAATAATGGGAAGTGAAAGGAATAGAAGTGTATGAGCTTTTATGTTGGTAATGACTTTATATAAAAATTGATATAAAAGAACTGACAAGGAGATTGGAAAGGGACAGAAAGCAGAAAAGTAAGTTATTTATAAGGTAAAGCATTTTTTTAAAAATGTAAACAGTGCTGATTATCATTGTATTAATTTTAAAAAAGGGATTTTTTAGTCATGTTGTTGGAGTAGTGTTTAGAATTCTGGACTTGCAGATAGAAATACTCAAGTTCAAATCTTGCCTCAAGCATGTGACTAGGATGATCATTTAACTCTTTCTACCCCGTTTTCCCCTGTTGAGAAAATGGCAATATTAAGCACCTACCTTTTGGAATTATTGTGAGAATATAACAAAATAATTGATTTAAGAAGCTTTGGCAAATATTAAAGCTCCTTAAAAGTAGAAATATTTATTATTGTTATAATTGTGTTTATAGTTATTTCTCAAAAAGTGAAAATTTTATTTGTTCTGTAATGGTCCCAAAGGACATCCACAACCCTGGAACACGAGTACATGGAGCAGTAACTTAGTGAGCCCTCTGCTTTACCACACTTTTCTCTGCTGAAATAAGATTTCACTTTCTGTCCAATTGCTGCCTTACACAGATTAATGCCATACCAACTGGAGTACACTTTGGATTTCTCTGAGGAAGAAGTACATAAATTATCAATACACTAATATGCACAGCCCCTGTTTTCTGTGACACTCCTAAATTCCAGGAAAGTACATTTTTTTTCCTGTTAAAGAAGTTGTAAAAGATATATTGTAAAACTGTAAGTTAAATTGAAATAAAAAAATGCTTGCTGTTGCAAGTTTGGACAACATACTAAAAACAGAGATGTCACCTTGCCTACAAAAGTTCTTATAGTCAATGTTTTTTATCGTTTTTTTATAGTCAAGTTCTTAAAGTCTATGTTTTTTCAGTAACAATGTGCCACTTGGAGGGTTGGGCTACAAGGAAAACTGAGCACCTGAGAATTGATGCTTTCGAATTATGGTTTTGGAGAAGACTTTTGAGAGCTCTGTGGACAACGAGAAGATCAAATCAGTTAATACTTGAAGAAATTAATTCAGACTGTTCACTGGAAAATCAAATACCGAAACTGAAGCTTAAATACTTTGACCACATATTGAGAAGGCTGGACTCATTGGAAAAATCTCTGTTCACTGTTAACTCTGAAATGATGTTAATATAATATATGTATTTGTTAATGCCTGGGAAGTAAATTCCATTCTTCTGGGTAAAGTAATGGAATCTTAAAGGATCACTCTTTTTCTTGGAATTTCAGTACTAGAGGCCCTTTCCTCTATTTCTATCCCACAAACCCTTCTTTTTTGTTGTGCAAAATGTAGTGCTGATCTGGGAGAATATGGTTTGGGGGTGACAGGAAAATAAAATATAAAAATTTGGAGGGAAATTCAGGAGAAATAAATAGGGCTGCTTTTTTGTTTGCTTGGCTGAATGAACCCCCAAAATGGTGTTGTCTATTCCTTTCTTTATGGCTAATTTTCAGTCTTTGGAAAGAATTCATAGCAGATTCTACCCGTTACGTGCATAATGGAAACAAGATCTGAATAAGAGTCTTAGCCAAGAATACGGAATTAATTTAACTCAAAGCCTCTAGGTAGATTTAAGCTCAAGATTCAATCTTGAATTTAAGATTTAAAACCATCAGTCTGTCAGTTTGCATTAGGCCAGTAAGAGCTATATTGTAATCTGTATTTCTGCTTTTAAAAAAGTCATTATTAGAAAGATAGTCTTTCGATAAATTTATGCATGCATAGCTTAGTTTTAATTAGCCATGTTTCTATGCTTTGTGGTCAATCTGATTTTAAAATCTGAAGGTGACTGCAGTCTGTTTTCTCTCAGAAGATTTTCCAGTTTGGTTTTTCACCTTGTGTTGACTTTTTTTTTTTTTAAGAAGCTTAACCACGTTATCGTCCTTTTAACCTAGATCTGATCTCTTTGTCACTGTGGGGAAAGAGAATGGGGAAAAAAAAAGGTAGGAGACGTGTGTTGCCTGAAAGCATTTTTGCAATCTCTGATGTCTTGGCTAGACTTGGAATAAAGGAGAGTTTAGACCCTCTCTGGGGTTCTTGTTTTGGGGGAACTCACAGAACTCTTTACAATAAATGAATGCTTAAATATTTTAGGCTCAAAATACCATGGATCATAAAGCCACCAGTCTGGATATACCAATACTTCTATTTCTTAAGATCGCGTGATGTTTGGACTCTTATTGTAACCCTATTTCTGACATCCTCTTGGTTTTAGGTTCATAGATTTAGAGCTAGTATACTTCTTATTTTACTGCTGAGGAAACTGAGGCCCAAGGAAGTCACTTGGCTTGCCCACTGTCACATAGTGAGCAGAAGAGGTGAGATTTGAACTTTAGTACCCTGCTCCCAGAGACTGTTCTTTTCACTGTACTATGCCACCTCCTCCTATACTCTCAAACAATTCATAAGTATTGAGATTAGAATCTTTCAGAGGTTTTGTTATGTTTTCATCATCAGCCATGCACTTTTAAAAAAGGAAGACACTTTGTTTAAGAAGAGAAAAAAGGAATGAGGCCATTGTCACATCTTTATAAGTACTCGTTCTTCTGCAGATATGAAAAAAATGAAGTTATAGAACAGTTTTTTATTAAAAATTGTATATTTTGTGGATTCATGTGTTAGCAAAGCAGGGAATATTTTTCCATTGTGATTGATGTTCAGGCATTTATGAGGACAGTGTACTATATTTCATATGTATATGAGTATGTCATTGTTAAAATGTTCAAAAGAAAATTATGTATGTAATTTATATTTTATTATTTCCTTCAAGGATATAATTTTTTCAATACCATGATTCCTGTCATTTTGTTGGTAGTGATTTGATGGCTAATATGCCCGAAATAATTAGATAAAAAAAGGTGATGAAAACGTCAAGACAATATAGCATCTTGTGAAAAGCCTTAAGCAAAATTGTGCGTGCTACACTGTACAAAGCTCCAATTGCATACATTATAGTCTTAAAGATTATAGACAGAATGGAAAATGGAGCTAAATGGAGGATGGGGTGCGTTGCCATAAATTACATAGACCTCTGGGTACTGTTGACCCCACCTGCATTTCATTGTAGTGAAAAACCATTCATTTGATAAAATGCTACTCTTAGAATAAATCCAAACTTTGGTCTGTTGTCAGTGGGAAGGTATTAAATACTTTCATTTCTTTGGGGTGGGATAAATTCTATCTTCCTCTGGAAGGCAGTCTGCCCTTGCTTTTGCTCTCTTGTCTGACAGTATTTTTAGATTGCCTTGCTAAGCTTCAGATGTTTAAATTTTCTTTGGGTAACAACACACAGGCAGACTACAAATTGTTATTTATGTGTATTAATCTTCAAGTTTGGTTTTAAATAAGGTTCTAATTTTAGTTTGGAAAAAAAAATCCAGAGTGAGAGCTTATGGTGCTCATGATTTACTTTGACCATTTGTTCTTAATTTTAGCAGGGTATCTTAGTGCTATTTTGAATTGAATAGAGTCAGATTCCAGCTTTTAGGTACTGGATGGCTGTTGGAACAAACCCTTATTTACGTAAAATGTACTTTTTAACTCAGGGACAAAATATACTGGTTTGTATAAAACATACAAAATACTTTAAAATTTGGGGCTTATTTAGACATGAAATACTCAGCTAGCACACTGGAACCCACACTTGTCATAAGCTGAACTATTCTGAAAGAGAAATGAATAAATGAACCGAGAATGCTGAAGTTCTTGATCAGAGTTTTATGGGAAAGGGCAAGTAGAGTCTTGGGAATTCTCCTCTCCTATTGCATTATGAGCATTGTGTAACAATGAGAAGGTTCCTAAATGGAAGAACAGATCAATCACCTCCAGCCCAGCTGGAGAAGATAAAACTGAAAAGGAGCTACCAGTGGGATGAATAAACCAAGGACCAGTACTGAGACCTCTGAAGAGCTAAGACCTTCAAGCACACAGCCTCTCCTGGGTAGAAGGGTCTGCTGTGTGGAAATGAGAATGGCAAGGGCATCTCTTGGCATGGAGACAGTAAGGCCCATCTATACTAGGTCAGTGCCAAAGAGGAACTACCTCCTTCATTCTGGGATAGAGTTAGGGCTTGAACCTCCCTCCCCTGTTCCTTGACATTAATTCTTCCAAACCCAGCCAGATCAGTGTCTTCTCCTCCTCTTCCTTTATATCTTCTGGGGTTTTATTCTAAAGAGCTATTTTGATGAGGGGATGGGGGAAAGAGGAGAGGTCCCTATTAAGACTCTAAAATAAGTGACCATGGAGGACGTGACCCAGAATTATGAACTATTTCACAAAAGTTAAGAAAATGTTGTGTAGTTACAGGATGCTGCAATAGTTTCTTCAGAGCAGTTAAAATCTACCTGAAGTAAAAGCTACATAAAGCAACAAAAAGAAAAGCCTACATGAAGTATATAGGAGCATGTGTTATGCTTGGTGAAATACATAGCTTCTGGTCACAGTGATTTAAAGGCTGTGTTTGGCTTTGTGGAATAATGGAAGCTCAGATTCATAATGGAAAGAAACTCCCATCCTCACACTGAAAGGCTGAGCCTCCTCAAAGACTGGAACTATGCCTGAGAGGGCCTCCTTTCCCTGGTCATTCCTCTGCTGGGCAGCAGCACTTTTGGGCCATAGATCACTCTTGTTTTGCTTCCCAACCAAACCATCCTTCTGGTCTCAGGATTTCTGGTCGCCCTTACATTTGGTCTTGTCTACTAGGCTGCCCAGAATCTGACAGTTTCCTTTAGTCTCTGAAGGAACAGATTCATTCTTTATTAGAAACAGATCTCTTTACTTTCATGTTGAAAGTCTCCCCCCTACTCATGCATACTAAATCCTTTCTTGGTCACATTCTACATAGGAAAATGACATATGGGGAAAGGTTTAGTGAAAATTATAAGTCTGCATTTGAATAGAAACACCAAAGTGTATCTTGGATTAAACCTCAAATTATGGAGACAATTGGCCATGGCAAAATTTCAGACTGTTCTGCTATTTTGGTTGATGCGTGGATAGAATCATTGCAACAATGGTAGCCCACAGTGGCTACCAATGGCCTGAGAAATGAATTTGGAGCCTCTCAGTATAAGTCTAGACATTACCTTCTCTGCTCCATTCTGTTTTACTGAATAATATATAAAAAGCAAGAATGTCATCCCTGTCCAACCAGGACCTGGGATGGAGATGATAACTAAAGTGGGCTCTACTCTGACTTAGTTGTGTATGGAAATGGTAGCTTCTATGCATGACCTGTTTCACAGAGATTTAACAAAAACAACCACCACCAACACCTCCACCACTATGGCCATTGCTACCCATTTTTATTGCACTTTGAGTTTTTGCAAGGTACCTTCCATTCGATTCTCACAACAGTATTATCCCTGTTTGAGATGACAAAATTAAGTCTAAGAGAAGTTAGGTGACTTGTCCAGGATCACACCAATTTAGTCTCTGAGGCGGGATTTGAAGTTAGGTCCTAACTCCAAGGCCAGCACTCAATCTACTATCCCACTTACCTGTTTCATCAATGTCTTGGCCCTTTATAATTCCTTTATAAATCAAATGACAGACATTAGGGTTCCTGACCATTAAGATCCTGACCCAGGCACCAGCACCTTTCTGCCATCAAAACCTCATCCTAATTGTGGGAGTTGTCTTTCACATTAGTGTATTTATGGCTTTATTTTGAGGTTTTGGTTAAGAGGTGTGAGTGTGCTCTTACAACAGTGACCAATATGGAAGTGTGTTTTACATGACTATAAAAATAAGATAAACATAAATAAAACATCTTAAGATCTCAGCTCACCTTCCAAATTTTAGAGTATCTTTTGTCTGTACATTTTCCCCTCACATTATGGGATGAGACCAAGGAAACTGGTGCTACATGTGAGTTCAGTCAGGCTCATGGGATCATGAATCACTTATCAGATATCTACTGTTCCAGATGCTCTGCTCCTTCTCCTTTGATGTTTGATGAAGCAGGTTTTATATTCTCCTTCACAACCTTGTTCCCTCACCCCATCATCACAGAACCCTTAAGGTTTGAGTCACCACCCAATGAAATGATATTTCTGTATCCTATGGCTAACAAGCTCTTACCTCCTCTCCTTATTTCTATGATTCAGATTTGACAAAAAGACCTTTCTCTCTGCAGTGCCTACCTGCCCTCTTTGCCTTTTCCATCTTCAGTCCTTCATCTGCTCATCTCTCTCCTTTCATTGTGTTCCCTTGCACATTTCATCAAGAACAAACTTTCCTATGTCTTAGACTTAGGTTCTTTGATTTATTATATTCTTTTCTCAAGGAATTCTGGTTCCATTCAGAAAATGCTGCTTCCCCAGTCACTCAAAAGCCCATCTTTGATAAGAGACTTTTCTTGATTCTTCTTGATAGTATTAGTTTCTTCCTTCAATTGATTAACTCCAGTTTGTTCTCCAAGTATTTTGTTTGTACGTGGTTGTTTTTATGTTGTTTCTCCTGTTACTCTGTAGTTTCCTTGAACTGGGTCTATGTTTTGACTTTCTTTTTATCCCTAACACTTAGCACAATGCCTTGCATTTACTAAGTGTGCCATTAATAAATGCTTTTTTGACTAACCAGGCACCCCTTCTCTCATTTCAGCCAAGAAGAAAAGAAAGAAGAATGCTCTTTGCTCCTCAGTGCCCCTGCCAGACCCATTCTATCCCAGCATCATTTTACTCCACATATCTACATCATCCAATAATTTCATTTCCTAATCTCCAGGACATTTTAATTCCTTTTACAATGAGTTCAATATCTGACTCACAGTTTCACCCTCCATTCCATTCCTGTTCTTATACGTGAGGAGTTCAGTCTATATGATGCTTTCTCAAATACAATGGCCTCCCCGGTTAATCAGTGTCTTCAGTTCCTATGATCTATACCTTCATATCCCCATGGTAATATTTTCTTTCTCACCAATGGTAGCATATTAGATCTAGACCTGGAAAGGGATGTCAAAGACCAGAAACTTCACTTGTCTCATTTCTTGAAAGAGCAAACAAAGGTGCAGAGACATGAAGTGATTCATTCTGACTCTATGATCCAGAACTCTGAACTGCTTCTCAGTGATCATAACCTTTCTCTACTTAAGTCTTTCCCTTCCTCTCAAGAGAGAAGGTTGCTGTGCTCAATTTCCCACCCCATCCCACTCCAAATCCCATCAACTGACTTCACTTTTCCTTTTTTGAATTCTTGATCCTTTAGTTTTTTCACTTCAACCATATTGCTATTCAATCATTTCAATTTAATTGACTCTTTGTGACTCCATTTTGGAATTTTCTTGGCAAAGATACTGGAGTGGTTTGCAATCTTTTCTCTCCAGCTCATTTTCCAGATAAAGAAAATGAGGCAAATAGTTAAATGACTTGCCTAAGGCACAGAACTAATAAATGACTGAAGCCAGATTTGAACTCAGGAAATATGAGTCTTCTTGATTGCAGTCCCAGTGGGCCATCTAGCATGCTCCCATCTGGGTGGGCATGGTGGGTAAACCCAAATATCTAATTTTGGTGAGCAGAGATTATGCAAGCTCTCTCTTCCACATCATAGAGCCTAAGCTCTATGTGCAGTGTCCCCATGATCTGGAAGATCTGCATGACATTTTTTGCCTTCTCCTCATACCAGAGCAGTCTGGACTATTTTATTTTATTTTAAAGGATGTTTATAGTACCTTATTGTAAATTTTGGGTTGAGTATGCATTTCTTTTCTGGGTCATCTGCTGGCCTTTGCATGTCATCTGTGACTTACACAAAACTTTCAGAAAATTCTCATTTAATTTCTTATGCCAACCAATAGTATTGTCGGGTCCCACTGTATGGGATTAATAACTATTTGATTTATTAAGAGTTTCTAGAAGTCCCATAGACTGAAGAGGAGTAGAAATATAGGTAGCCATTGTGATGAGAGAGAAGCAAGGCCATTTGTTCCTTAGTAACTTATGATCTTTGTTCTTTTGCTGCCCTCGGCTTATGTTAGAGTGCCTAAACTACATTAGGATTTTATTTTTTGGGTATAGCAGGTGACTTTAATATAGGCAATGACTAGATGATCTCTAAAAGACCTTTCAACTTTTAAAATCTATGCCTAGAAAAAACACTCAAATTTCTTCTGGCAGTGTTTTTTGTTGTTGTTAGACAAAGAGCTCTTATTCTGATTGTCAGCGAGGGCTTAGAAATATTTTTTATTTTAGGAAACTATTTATTGTAACAATATTTATTATAACAAAAGTTGACCCACATAATAGTGTCCATTCTTTGAAGTAAAATATAGTCAGAACTGGCAGTGCAGGAGGGTATCTTTGCATAAGATTTATTTTCCACTTTAAATCTGTCTTTGGCTTTTAACATTCTAAATAATGACAAAGTCTGGTAAATTCCATTATTTGAATGTATGGAAGCTGAGATATGTGCAAGTTGATATCTTGTAAATTTAATCTCAACAATGTGAATATATCCTATAAAGGTATAAAAATCATAGAAAAACCAAGGTTTATAATGGGAATCCGTACAGAAAGCTAATTAGTCAGTACCTATGAATGGTGTCATCAGTCTAAGTTTTTATTGCATTTTTAATACATAGTTTATCTTGATGAGAAAATATGTAGACATAGGGTAAATGTAGCAATTTTCCTTTTACTATTCCCTTAGCTGAGCTGTTATTACTTGATGTTATTCTTTCTGCAGTCTTTTATTTTTGTCCCAAATGTTTTTGCCTCTGGCTGGTTTTATTTCTTTAAAATGTATGTGTATCCCTTCTCAAAGTGATGCCTTTTGACAGGTAATCAATATTTTTTCATACTAGATTTGATGGTGCTATGGTCATAATCCTCATCTTAGGGTTAGTTAATGGTTGAATACTAACCTAGATTTTTATCTCAATTCATATCCTTTGTTAAAAAAATGTACCTTTCACCCTCAGTCACTTATACCCATCAAAGTCCACTGCCCCCTAAAAGGCGTTCCAGGTTGCATGGGTGCTGTCCTTATCAGAAATTCATTCCACTTGCCAGGGAGACGAGATGTCCTTCAGCTTTCCCTTCCAGCTAGAATAATTCAAGCATGACGGAAAAGATACTATTGGACTCTAGTTTTGGGGTCAAGAATTTATCCCTTCCTTGGGATCTCTTCATTACTGGGAAAACTTCCTACTTTAGGGTCCTCTTGTAATTGTTATCTGTCCTTTGTTACTGTCTTTCTATTTAGTGACAGAAAGATGAATCATTTCCTGGCACCACAGCAGAAGTGGATGCATGAATCTTAGTGTTGTATGTGTGTGTGTGTGTGTGTGTGTGTGTGTGTGTGTAAGTGTAAGTCCTGCTCTCAGGTACAAGATCTTCCCTAAATTCAGAATTCTAATTTTCTGTAGATAATGAAGGCATAACACCTGGAAAAGGTTATCATCACCTGCTGCCAGAATATTGTTTCAGGAACCACAGTCTAATATCAGACCAATGCAATACCTTTAGTGCTGGAGTGGGAGAGCTGAGTAGGAAGGGTACCTCTGACAGAGAACAGGTAAAAATTGTGATTCCTGTTGCTTTTCTGGAAGAAAAAATCTGTTTCTAGAATAGAATCATGGGTACTACATGGTATAGTAGAGTGTTGGGTCTGGACTCAGGAGGAACCTGAGTTTAAATTTGGCCTGAGGCAATTCTTAGTTTTGTGACCTGGAACAAGTCACTTAAGCCTGTTTTTGCTCAGTTTCCTCATCTGTACAATAAGCTGGAGAAGGAACTAGCAAACCACTTTAGTAACTTTGCTAAGAAAACCTCCAAAATAAGGTCAGGAAGAGTCAGAGACAATTGAAACAACTGATCACCAACAACATGGATAGTAATGAGAGGGAGTGGGAGGACATCTATTCACAGAAGTTTAGTTTTGTTGCTCTTGACAGATAACTTACAAGATTTCTTTCTTTTTTTTGGCTATTTAATTAAAATGAAGCGCTACTTTTTGAATGTTTCAAAAAATATTCTTCTATGTTCTGTTGCTTTGGGTTTGGATGGATTTTGTACTCTTTTGATTTTAGAGATAGTGCCACTCTTGTGTATGAATGCCAACTAAAAATTCCCTGGAGCTTTCATCCTTAAGTGGTATCAAATAAACTGGCCTCAGTGGCAAATACTCTGGTGCTCCTAAAGTGAGGCCTCTGCTACCAATGGCATTTCTTGACAAGATTGTTCTTTGTATATCTGGAGATATATACAAAGGCCATTTTTGAACATAACATGCAATCAATTCTATTCTAGGGTTAGATTTTTAAATCCCTAAGCTATTTTTAATGGTGTAAACTAATCAATTGATATCAAGCCTAATAGTCTGATGACAGCTGAGAAAAGATCAATGTCTAGTTTAACAGCAGGTTCCTAGATAAGAAAATGTTGAAATACTTTTTCTCCCTTTGTGGAATTTGTGTGTGTGTGTGTGTGTGTGTGTGTGTGTGATTCTTTTTTAAAACTTTGGATTTAATTAGCTAAAATGATTTTTTTTTCACATTCTCTGTCTCCCTGCTCTTTCCCCTTTTTCCTATTTTACTCCACCTCCTTATCTATCTAAACTCCCTAAGATTAGGGATCGGTTCATTCTTTATTCTTGAATCCCCAGACCTAGCACAGTGTTTGGCACATAGTAGTTACTTAATAAATACTTACCTATCAATCAGTAAGTAGAAATTTTCCCTTGGACCAATTAGTCCAATTAGTTCAAGAAGTAGATAGAATGACCAATTCCTATTCTTGTCTTCTAAGACTAAACAACAGTACAATTCCTGATTTAAGCATCCAAAGCACCCACAATGGAGGGGAACTAATTTATAATGAAGAAGTAATATTGGTATAGTGCTACTTCAGGGCTATGCCAATAATGAAAACTTAAATTCATCTCTTGCTTGCGTTGAATTGAAATAAGATGAAGATGAGCAAAGTAAAGAAGCTGAAACAGACTGTGAAATTGCACATGATGGGAATTTTTTTTTTTACTGCTTATAGACTATAAATAGGTTAATAGTCCAGCTAATGATGGCGTTTAATATTCCCCTCCCCCTCCCCCTTCATATTTTGGTCAGCTGCTACGATAACCAACTTCTTATTTTGAGGGGAATTAAAATCCCAAATGTCTCCATTCTTGGGTTGGGAATCCACTTGCCTAGGTATTTATGTAAATGAATTGGCTTTCAAGCTGTTAGGTAAATCAGCGGTGTTGACTGGAAAACTGCCTCCGTCCCTGTTATGAAGCAGCTCCGTTTTGCTTGCTTTGATACCATCAGAAGGATGAGCCGGAGCCAGGCTTGGCTGTGCTGCTTGACTGGCCCGCCTGGCCCCCGGTTTTCACCATCCCGATGGGCGACCTCCTTTGACACAGCTCTTGCTGCTGATTTACTGAGACACTTTGACCTTACAGTGGCTTCCGAAAGGGCTGTGCCTAAAGCTGCTTCCCTCCAGCACCGGGTGGTGCTGGGGTTATTGTTCTGGAGGAGGAGAAGTCGCCCGCGGTGGGGGGAGAAGCATCTCTAGGATTTCCTCTTGTCTAATAGCTACCCCTGCCTGGATAAACGCATTAGGTGACTGGAGGCCACTTGCTGCTTTGAAACACGGTGCTGCAAGCATTCATGATCTCTGAAGTTGCTGGAGTGAATAACTAAACTGGAATCAGCTGACCGCTCTGCTCCAATCAGATAAACCGTGATGTAAGTGTTTAGCAGCTGCTAGGGTCTGAATTAGCGTGCTGAAGTAGAGGTGTGTGTAGTACAGCATGGCTAGACTCTTGTGAAAGGACTAAGAGGAGGCAAGGAGGGAAATGGATGAGTCCAGCATTCTGAGGCGAAGAGGGCTTCAGGTAGGACATTGTTTCATTCTGCAAACGTAGCCTTTGCAATGCTCAGCGTTGCGGTTTTCAAAGTTCCTGTTTCTTCGTTGCTGCGCCGCGTACACAAATAGGTGGCCAATTTATGGTGCCTACTTGGCAGTGGGTGAGAGATTGTGTCTCCAGTTACAGGTGGAGCATATTCCGGGAGGCTGGTTGAAGGAGAGTTCCATTGGGAGAGATAATAGATAAGGTCTGGAGTTTCACACTTTGGGGCTGTGCCCAAGAATAGTTCATTTGGGGAGCTGGGCTGACAATACTGTCAAGTTCATGCAAAGTCTGTCAAGGGTCGGAACTGTTGACTTCTGAAAATGCTCTGCGTGGTAACCTGTCAGGACTAACCTCACGGCTTTCAGCATCTCATCTGCTTTCACCGCAGATGTGTGCAGCTGTTGGCTTTCAGAGTTCCTCCTTGTCAGTGATATGGAAGTTTCTGCCCACAGCTCAATTGAAGTTCCTTTACAGTTTGTAAATGCTGAAATCTGAAAAGAGATTCACTCTCCTACTTTGCTTTTTGTGCCTGAGTGTTTCCTAATTAAATTACTGTGATATTAACATAAAAATGCATTCCAAATTGAAATTTGGCAAACAGGAAACTTGGGGGGGGGGCGGAACATCTGCTTGGCACTTTGCAAGTTTCTTTTTTTTTTTTAAGCCAAACATAAATTTGTTTGAAGGTTGGATATTTAGGCTTTTTTTTTTACCCCCTTTCTTCTTCTTCTTTTTTTTTTGTAAGAGATATTTTGTGAAGTAATTTTAATCTGGGGCTAAACATTAGTGATATAGACTAGATTTTTGGTACATATTTTTGGAAAATGGGAAAAATGGAAATTTGGGAACATGTACTATGCTGCACAAGTTAAATTTCTTCCAAATTCATTACTTTAAAAAAGTATCTTAAGTACTGTTCATCTTTGAATCAGTGACATACTGAATTCTGAGCCTGTGTGTCTGCTTCTTAGTTCTAAGTACCAATTTTGAGTCTAGAAACTCTAAATGATTCATATTAGAGTATTGCAACATCTATCTGAGCAGACTAAAAGATTACTTGTGTGAATAAAAAGGAGTAAATTCAGAACTTAGGGTTAAATGTCATAGATATTGTTTCAAACATGGGCAAAACAAGGTGCCTCCTTAATGATTTTCAGTGTTGGCCATTGTTTTTGAACATACAGCATTGTTAGTCACCCTCCGCTATGAATTTCCTTTTCTTTGTTTCCATCACATCCATAAAGTTCTTGCAATGCACAGCTGTTTGTCCATGTCCTATGTGTGGTCACTAGTTAAATGTGGAGCTATTCTTTGTTTTAAAAATGATAAACTTCATACAACTCCAGTTTTCAAATTCCCAGTAAGCTGAACACTA
The DNA here is from genome assembly GCF_027887165.1 of Monodelphis domestica. NCBI lineage: Eukaryota > Metazoa > Chordata > Mammalia > Didelphimorphia > Didelphidae > Monodelphis > Monodelphis domestica. The sequence goes on along the minus strand of NC_077229.1, from coordinate 499,063,001 downwards.
GTAACTATTTCCTCCCTCAGTAAATCAGTCTACTTATATTTTTACATATGCTTTTGAGAAAAATAGTGCATATGTAAATAGAGAAACTCCTTTGTATATATGTTTAATCTTCATATCATATAAGTGAATATAGTTCATCTCATATTTCATATTATGAATATATCTATACAAAACTTAGAAGTTGGGAATCCAACACATTTTATATTCTTTGGTAGTTGAAATTGCTAAGTGATTTTTATTTTCGCTAATGTTATAAAATATTAAAGGCTGTAATCATTTAAACTAATTAAGAGCTGAATAACATCCCCATTTTAGCTCTTAAATTATTCTTAGATATAACATTCTCCATTACTGCATCTAAGAAATGTTTCTGAATGTCCCTTAATCCTCCTCCCCCAAAAGAAAACACATACATAAGGGGAAAACCCCACTATATTACAATATAGTGAAACCTCCACTGATAGTTTTTGAAGTAGTAAAATCCCAATAACACAAAAATAGATTTTTGAGAACATTTCTATAAAACCGGCTATAGCCGACTATGTAATGCACAAAGAATGTCTGCTTTCTAACATGAAGAGACAATGTCTCTCTACTGGTGAGAGCTGTGTGTGTGTTTATGTTTTGGTATTTATATATAGAAATGGTTATGCATATCTGCTCAAAAGTCCCTAAACCTTCTAAGCTACAACGTCATTTTGGTTTGGAAATTCCTGTTCTGTGTTTACTCCCATTATAGGCAGCATGTATTTAGGGGGAAAATAATATTAAGAAAATTCAACATAAGAAAATCTGAAGTTTTGAAGTATGTAAATGAGAGAGAGGGTGTGTGTGATCATTTTCAATACTTAAGGAAGATTCCTGGAGGATTCTTTTAAATCTTCTTATAAATTTGATCCAATTGGCACATCTTTTATTTATAAAAAACTTTTTCAGGTAGCACCTTCATCTTATAGAATGAGATGCTGCCATATTGGCACATAAGGCAGTAACTAAACCTGCCTAATTTCTTGTGTGATATTAGGTCACTTATGTTCTTTGAAACACTTTCCTCCTGCCTTACCTATTTCAGAAACATGTTGTAAGAATAAAAGAACAGCTGCAAGAATCTTTTTTTGAAAAGTAAAAGTTATATACATGCCCTAGAACTTGTTATCTCTTTTGGCAGCTACCATAGCCATAAGCTATATTGAAGGGTTTCCCCCTCCCCCATCTTAGTATTGATTTTAAGACTGAAAAATAGCAAGGACTAAGCAATGGAGGTTAAATGGCTTGCACCAGGTCACAGCGTTAGGAAGTATCTGGGGTCACATTTGAATTCAGGTTCCCCTGATGCTAGACCAGGCTTTTAGTCCACTGTGCCATCTAGCTGCCCCTTTCTTGTTTGCAAATGAAAGCATCTTTGCATCTGGTTTTAGTTTTTTCTTTAAGCACAACAAACAAGTAGTAAAAGTGTGATAATATTTTGACAGACTAATGAATGACACCACCATACCATAAATATTACCCACAAGAAATAGGTTCTAGGCACAGTACAATATTTGTCAATGTCACATTGTAAGCCATAGTATTTCTTAAAACAAATTATTTTATTCAAAAATCTAAGATATGTAGTTTTACTCATTAGCTAGTAGGATCATAAGTTCATAAGTTTAAAGATGGAAGGGACCTTTGAGGTGATTAAGTTTAACAATATTTTACAAATGAGGAAACTGAGTCACAAATAAAGTGACTAGATCAGGATCACACAGCTGCTATTTAAGGTGGAATTTGAATGTAGGACTTTGCTATTTACTATTCCACTCTCTCTTTTTAAAATAAAATAAGCAGACTCTAAACTTGGATCACTTTCAAACATATACACACACACACACATATATATACATATATACACACGTGCACACACATATATATTTTTAATGAAAGCTGGACTTCAAAAATAATTTTCTTTCTGACCCTATAGTTTCCCAGAAGTACAAAATGCCTCAAAAAATGAGAACAGAAAGAACTGAGTTGTTCATTGTAAATGCCTGTAGTTTTTCATCTTTTGAATAGAACGTATTAATATTTTCCGTCCTCCTGATGGCACTTCAATCACAGCCTTTGAAAGGAAGCTCATGAGAAAAGGGGCCCCACAGTTCCTACTATTAGAATCCAGGAAACTTCTCAGGTTTCATCTCAAAACTGGGAAAATCCTGAAGAATGGATGGGCTTGGGCAGACTCTGGACTCGTGGCAATTTGAATTTCTAGACAGGTCTAATTTATCAAAGGATAACTGGCTCCTTCCGGCCTCATATCCGTCATACAAGAATCATATTTTTTTTTTATCTGTCAGGGGAATTAATTGTTTTAGAAACTTGAATTGCATGGTTTTTCTTTTGTCATTTTAATGGAAGTATACATGTACCTATTAAGGTGACTAGTTGGCTGGGGATATATGAACAACAGGTATTATTATGAGGGTATCCACCTCTATAAAGGGCCAGATGCAGCCACCAAAGAAGTTAGCATCTTTCTCTCTTACTGCCAGCCCCACATGTTTTCCTTTTCTGGTTTTTTTTTTGGCAGTGTCCTCCACTAAATGCTGACATTTCCGAATTCAAAGTTTCAGTTGGAGCTAAAATGTGAAAATATTTCCCTAGACCAAACAACCCCAAATCCCTGCTTAATCTGTTAGATTCTTGAGCTTATGTCCATGGTGTCCCTTCCCATTCTCCTTCCCCACCCTTCTTTGAAATTTCTGTCATTCCTGATTCTGCCTGTGCCTTAATTTGTCTCTGATCTTGCTCTGGAATTCAGTCTTAGCAAGCATAGAAGCAGGTGGGTTTATCCTGGGCTGTTTCTATATCCAAATGTCACTTTAGCAAGACTCAAATGAAGATTGGTCTAGTTGAAATAGCTTGATGTTTTTCTGTGTTTGAACCATAACAGTATTATTTGCTCTCTTTATTTTTGGCTTTAGATTCCATGGTACATTCATTCAGTGGGAGTGGTGGTCTCTCTCCTACTCTTCATTTGAGAGCTGATGTAGTTATGGAGTTATAGCCAGGTTCAGAGGACTATGAAATCCACATTAGAAACACTTGTGACCGTACTAATGCCATTTCAATATGAGGTGTTTTTATTCTAGTTAATTGCCAAAGGGGTTATTTTGAGCAGGAGAAATAGGCATGGTAAGTAGACTCTTAGTTAGATACTGGGGTCATTAGTAATATTCTCTCCATACATGTCTATGCTATGATTGGCAGCCAGGAAATCACTTAACTATTTAGGAGTTCTCTTTCTCTTTCTAAATAGAAAGGCAACAATATGATCAAATTCCATTTATCCAGACTAACGGATTCTAAGGGATATCATGGAAAAGTAAGATGAACACATACTCCCTCCCATCAGATTTTAACTGAGTTTTCTCCTCTCTTCCTCCCTCCCTCTCTTCCTCTCTTCCTCTCTTCCTTCCTTCCTCCCTCCCTCCCTCTCTTCCTTCCTTCCTTCCTTCCTTCCTTCCTTCCTTCCTTCCTTCCTTCCTTCCTTCCTTCCTTCCTTCCTTCCTTCCTTCCTTCCTTCTTTCCTTCCTTCCTTCCTTCCTTCCTTCCAAGGGAATTTTTATTCCTTTTGTCAATTTTAAACTAATCAATCAAGAACTTAAAGTATCCCTTCTTAACACTTAGTAAGTCCCTAACAAAGAAAGTTCATGTGCTAACAGGCCACAAGCTCCCCTCCCCATCCCCACCCCCAGCAATGTTAGGTAAATTGAAAGGCTGTGATTGATTCTTGAGATGTGACAAGGAGAGCTAATGGGCAGAAAAAAATTGTATATAAGAGGGAGCCTGAGAGAGATTGACTCTCTTGTTTCTTGGACTTCTCTTCATGCTTGGCACATTCTTGAGTTCTTCATTCTTGAGGGCTCTTAGCCTCAGGAGGGTGAGCTATGGTGGGATTCTTGGCAGTCTTGGTCTCCTATGTGCTGAAGATTCTTTCAGTATCTTTGGACTCTTTGGACTTTGGCTTCCTGATCTGGGGTTTGGTTTCTGGTGAAGATTTGAAGTCCTACATTAGAGACTTGGGCTGAAGAGGGATGCTTACTAGGGTGAGACCCTTGCCTCCTTGGTGTGAGAGACTTCCCTTTGAGGCTCAGCCTCTTTGGCTTTGGTTTTTGGTTGTTGGAATGCCTGTCTGGAGACACTCTCTTCGAGATTCAGATTGATATTTGGGGTCTGGAGGTACTAGGATTAGGACTTAGAGTATTTTTAACTAGGTCATATTTTCTACCTCCTTCCTATATTTCTTACTTTAATATCTCAACTTTGCTGTAAATAAAGCTACCAAACAGCCTACTGACTCATAATTTAACTTTAATTTTTATAAATGGTGACCACAACAATTATTTTTGTACCATTATTATTTTTGTCAAACCAACTTTTTAATCCATACCCTTCTTTCCTTCTTCCCTTCCTCCCTCCCTTCCTTCCTTCCTTCTTCCCTTCCCTCCCTCCCTCCTTCCTTCCTTCCTTCCTTCCTTCCTTTTTTAAATCTTAGAATCCATTCTAATAATTGATTCAATGTAGAAGAAGAGTAAGGGCTAGGCAATTGGGATTAAGTGATTTTCCTAGGCTCACATGGCTAGGAAATGCCTGAGACCAGATTTGAAACTACTCTCTAGGTCTGGATGTCCCTCCACTGAACCACTTGGTTGCTTATTTCCTTGTACTTTCCTCACAATAAATATTTTGTTAGGGGTATTAATAAGTATTGACTATTTGGGCTTTAGCTTTTCTTTCTTCTCCTGCCCACTACCCACTGTCATATTTATGAAGTGAACAATGATATTTTTCTCATTCCATACAAAAGGCTTTTCCTACTCATATCCTCCTTTCTGTAGAAAACCATCATTCAAGTTGCCAGGCCCCTAGACCTGAGAAGTTTGGTGGTACAGTGGTTAGAGCACTGGATCTGGAATCAGGAACACTCATCTTTCTGAATTCAAATCTAGGATTAGAACCTTCTAGCTATGTGACCCTGGGCAAATCCCTTAATCCCATTTGCCTAGTTCTTACCACTCTTCTACCTTTGAACCAATACTGATGTTAATCCTAAAATAAGAGGTTTTTTTTTTAAGTCAAACCTTGTTTATCCCAGCTTGATCAATTATAAAATAAACAGAGAAGGAAATGGAAAACTACTCCAGTATCTTTACCAAGAAAACTCCAAATAGGATCACAGTAAGTCTGACACAACTAAAAAATGACCAAACAATGAAGACCTAAAAATCATGGGAGCATAAATCTTGATTGGAAGATCCCTTAGAGATTGTCTAATCAAAAATTATCATTTTACATTTGCAAAAACTGAGGTCCAAGTGGATTTACTCAAGGTTACATAGGTTGTAAATAGCAAGGCTGGGATTTGAATAAAGGTCCTCTCTCTTTAATTCCAGTACTATTCTATTATTTCATGATTAGCCATACTTTCTCTTTGAATGTGGACATGCATCCCTGGGTCTTCAGTTTTCCTTACAATAGTAACTCATGTTCATTCCCACCATTTAATTCCCACTGACATTATCCAAATTGATTGTTATTATATCATATATGAGTTATTGCAATACCCTCAGCTTGCCTCTGATCCAAATTATATACTTCTACTGGACTCATTTTCCTAAAGCCATGCCAACTTCATGCCATTCTCCTTTCTAAACTTCATTGATTCCCTGTTTTTACAGAAAAGAATCCAGATTTCTTTCCCTGGCATTTATGACTGTCTTCAACAGGAACTCAACCTACCTTTATAGTGTGATCTCATTGTTACTGCTAAGGTTTTTGAACCCTTCATTCTGGCCAAATTGAGCTAACTCATTCATTGCTCCTCAGTTATAGCAATTGCCTCACTATGTTGCTTCAGCTTAGTTATTGTTTTTGCTTCAATTGCAGATGAAAGTGTTGGATTTGAAGCTAGAGAACCAGGGTTCATATCCTTACTCTGGGATTTAATAACTGGGTGACCTTGGGAAAATTCCTTTGACTCTTTGTGCCTTTGTTATTCCTCTGTGTAAGATAAAAGCTGGGTCAAATGACTGCTCAAGTTTCAGCTTTAATTATATAATTCTAGCATCCTTTAATAGCAATACCTCTTCCCTCTTTTCTCTGTGGATCCAATATTGCTCATCTTCCAGATAGCAGCTTAACTGATCATTCAGCAGTCTCTTCAGTTGACAGTAGTCTGTTGTATCTTTAAATGTTTATACAAGCTATTTGTGCCCTTATGAGCTCATATTGATTTGATCAGCCACAGTCCAACACTTTGTACATTGACCAGTGATGCCATTTTGGCCCTCTTCCAGTAGGAAGGACAACATCCTTTCCTTAAATTTCTCTGACACTTAACTCCACTTCTTTTAGCATTTAATTATTTCCTTGCTTTATGATTCATTGCTATATATCTTACCCCCCTTTGCTCCTTCCCCCCACCCCTGAGAATATATTCCTAATGCTCTCATTCATGTCTCCATTTCATAGGGCTCTTTAGAATTAAAAAGAAATGATTGCACATGTGTAACTTTACCAAATTGCTTATCACTTCCAGAAGAGGGAATGGGAGGGAGGAAAGGAAGGAGAGAATTTGGATTGCAACATTGCAAAATGCCAAAAAACAAAAGTTAAAGATTGTTTCTACCTGTAATTGGGAAAAGATACAATAAAAAATGCCTGGATAGTCTTTTCAAAAACAAAAATAAAAAAAGAACTGAAATGAAAACAATGACAATCCTCCTACTCCTCTTTCTCCTCCTCTCCCCCAATAGTTAGGGAATTGTGAACTGGTCTAAGAATTCTGGAATGTAATTTGGAACTCTGACAAAAAAGTTGCCAGACTGTGTATATGTCCTTTGGCCTAGCCAGTGGCCATCACTAGCTCTATATCCTAAAGAGAGAAAAGAAAGAGGACCAACATGTACAAAAATATAGCTGTTCTTTTCACAGTAAGAAAAAATTAAAAACTAGAGTTGTGGTCTCCAGGGGAATAGCTGATGGTTTATGAATCTAAAGGAATTATTATCATGCTATAAGAAGTAATAAAATGAACAATTTCAGAGAAAATGGAGACCTTTATAAACTGATACAGAATGAACTAATCAGAACCAGAATAATTTATAAAATGTTAACAGTGTTATAAAGAAAAACAACTTTGAAAGGATTTTGTAATTAGAAACTTTTTTTATCATTACAATGATAAATTACGGATTCATAAATGAAAATGAAACATGTCAATTAACTCCCAGCAAAAGGGTGATGAACTTAAAACAAAGAAAGAAATAATATATTTTGGGTAAAGGCCATTGTGGGGCTTTTCCTTCCTCATCTATGCATATTCATGAGAAGGATTTTCTTTTCTTTTCTTTTTCATTTTTTAAGAACTTTGCTTTTCCTTTGTTTGGGGCAGGGTGGGGTGGAAGGGTTCTATTAGGGGAGGTTAGTGGGAGGGACAGAATAGAAATTCATTTAAATGAATTTGAATGATGATTTAATGACTTAATGACTTAAAAACATAAATGACTTAGTGGATAGACAGCCAGGCCTAGAGTAGGGACTTCTTTGGCTCAAATGTACAATACTTCCTTATCTGTGTGACTGTGGGCAAGTCAAAATCCTACTTATCCCTTACTATCCTTTTGCCTTGGAACCAATACTAACTATTGATTCTAAGACAGAAGGCAAGGGTTTAAACAAGAAAGCACATGTAAAAATAAACTTATTCAAAATTAGTTGAGAAATAAGAGGATTAGAGAATTTTACAAACTAGAACTTTAAGAAATCTTTTGAAAGCCCACATGCAAGCCTAAACACATTCATTTTTGCCATTGGCACTCAAATGTATAGAAAATCACCATCCAGCCTAGTCACCAAGTAAATTTTGAATAAAAACTTGTTTGTTTGTTTTATTTGCTCAAGACACCCCCCCCCTTAATTAATTCAGAACCACTTCTTCTGCCTTCTTAAGAAAGGACATGGCAAGCCATTCTCAACTCAGAATTCCTCTGAGGCATCTTCCTGAAAGATGATTGTGCCTTTCACCTTGATGCCTTCTGTAGAACTTGTCTGGGTGCTGCTCATAGTGATGTGCCTGTTTTTAGCATGATCTACTTCCACTGCTCCCTCTGCTGTGAGCAGAATATCTCTAAACTTAAGTAGCCAAATGAGATGCAACCACACAGCTCTGTAACAAAATCCAGGTTGCTTTGAATGAATGAATGAAGGAAACATATATTAGATGCCTCATATATATTGGGTACTGTCCTAGGTGCTGGGCATAAAAATGACATAGTCTCGGCTCCTCCTGGCAACTAGGTGACACAGTGGATAAAGCATTAGACCTAGAGGGTAGAGGATTTGAGATCAAATCTATTCCTAGATCCTAGCTAGTTGTGTGAGCCTGCGAAAGTCACTTAATCTCTGTGTCTCCATTTTCTCAACTGTAAAATAAGGTTCCTAATAGCACTTGCCTTTTGGGTTGTGAAGATCAAGTGAGATCATGCTCGCAAAGTGCCTGACACCTAATAGGTCCTTAATAAATGTTTGTATCTATTCCTTCTTTCTCTGTAAGAGGAGACAACACATAGAAAGGAGTGATGGTTAGGAGAATTACTTTTGGTCTGGGGTTTTATAGGGATTGTCATGATAGGACATAGAATGGTTGATTACCATAACCTTCCAAGTAGCAATGATATTATTAATTGATTTTTCCCAGAGCAAGAGCAGGACAGGATGGAGGGCACTGTATAGATGGTGGGGCAGGATTTGCTTCCTGGGTAGATGGAGTGGGCTAACACTCTGACCCTTTACTTTTGGGTGGAACCAGGGTATGAATGGGGTCACAGCCGTGTTTTGACTCTTGAAACTCACAAATTGAAGGGTGTATGGAGCTCCCATGACAGGATAGAGAAGAATACATGCAAATGGACAACTTGTGGAATTACAAATAGGGTATTACAAAGTCTGTCTTTGGCATACATGTTTTGAATTATTGATACCTATTATTAATTCTTCAATAACAGGAGAGCTTCTTTCTAGGAACTCTATAGCTATGTTACTCCATAAGGAGAGCCTCTAAATCTAAATGCTAAGGGATAACAAAATCCCATGATTTAGGAAAATCACTGATAATCCTTTTTGATAACTGATTTCTGAGTGGTTAAATTGTAAATGTGATGTCCATTTGATTTCAGCAATCAAGGTTGGAACTAGTATTTGGAGAGAAAGAGGACACAATGGTATTTGTGAATCCCCCAAGCTAATAGGTTTCCCCCTGAAAAATGTTTTCAACAACCACCATGGTGTGTATTTTAACATTAATTTTGTGTAAGGAAGTAGCTGGAGCTTGGTTAAAATTACCTACAAGAAGAGATGAAACTACTTTTATGTTTTAGTGTCAGACCTTGAAAATAATGTAGTCAATTTTGAATATGTGGGTTTCTTTTCAAATTGCATCCAAAGTTGACAACTTGCATACAAGTCTCATTCCAATGCAATTTGAAAAGGCTCAATGAAACACCTCAAACCAGAGGCTATAATAGAAAAAGCAATTCAACCTTAAATGAAGATGATGAGGATGGTGCTATACTGCTGAAACAGTGAGTGAGTTTAATACCTGAGAGAGATTGCATAAGGATTCGTCGAAGATTTTCTTTCCATCCATTTACATGAACTACCTTTGATTGAAATTAGGGGTACAGGTCTCAGGAGGCATGGCATCTTGTTTGGAATAGTGAATTAGAAAGGCTAGGTATTGGTGGGGAACAATAAGATTATAATTGTATGTTGGAATCAAATGGTAGAGATCTAGGAATGGGTTCAGAGTCTGGTTTTGATCCCATTACTTAATGGGGACCTACTGAAAGTATTCCCCTTCTGTGTCAATAGTCTATGACTTTTTTCATTATAATTTGGAAGTAGCAGACAGAGATTTAGAGGGGGAGGGAAGACCTCAAAGGGTTTATTATGCAACGTTATTAATTATTGTTGATATTATAGGTCTGAACCTTGTTAAGAAATAGTCTGTCAGTTACTAAATTAGAATCTCACTATTTCATGAAATATTGTTTAGTTCTTTATTCTTTAACTGGTCCTTGTCCTCTTCCTCTTTGTATGACAATTGCTAAGCAGTGCCTTTTCTTACAATTTCATTTCTACCTATGTAGTGACTGTAGAAATCAGCTTTTAGCACCTGCCATTATATACTTCCCATTCAGAGCTTGAACAGTGAAAACCTGTCATACAACTTCTTTGTACTGAAATTATTTTGATCTATATCAGCCAGAATTGGTTCTGAGATGTTGGATATTAACTTTTACGTGCCACTTTCTCTAGAAGCTAATTGAATGATTTGTGTGTGTGTGTGTGTGTGTGTGTGTGTGTGTGTGTGTGTGTGTGTGATGGTCTATGCCTTTGACCAATTTGGTGGATTATATGTCATGTGATCTTATTGATATGCTAATCTATGCCTCTCCCTTCCCCCCCCCTCTCTCTCCCTCCCTCCCTCCCTCCCTCCCTCCCTCCCTCTCTCTCTCTCTCTCTCTCTCTCTCTCTCTCTCTCTCTCTCTCTCTCTCTCTGAATTCTCATGTGCAGATCTGGATGATTTCTTTTGAAAAGTGGTATTCCAAATCTGTCTAATTTTTTTTTTACTCATGTGAATTTGAATTTAAGTTCTGTTGCCATGTCTTTGATAATTCTCATCATCATTGCTTAAATTTTCTCAAATGAAACTTTTTACCTATGCTTAAACAAATCAATGGGCCACTGGATCCAGGAAAATAATTGCAAATGTGACCCTTAAAAATGAGTGAATAAAATATTTGTTAAATACTTCCTATATTGAGAAGTCAGACAATCCCTGTCCTCAAGAAGCTCACATTCTAATGGAGGAGAGATTATACAATATGAGAAATTAGGTATATTGTGTGTCTGTGTAAGAATTCCCATCCACAGCACATGTGCAAATGTATGTGTGTCACAGTCATTGTTCTGACTAGTATAACTTTATGTATCTTAAACTACCTAGGTTTTGAATTCAGCACATCTTTGGTTTTGACTCAGAAAAATCTGGAAAAAAACTGGTGCTTCAGAGAGATGGATATTGATGTTGCGATGCTCTCCATCTCTCCTCTGTCCCTCTTTCTTACAAACTTCATCAGACATAACATAGCATACAGTGTCTTGGTCGGTTAATTCACCTGTATTTCCAAGGCAATCATCCATTGCCATCTGTCTGTCAAGTGTTTTTAAAGTATACTGTTTCTGCAAGTAGGTCCATTTTCTTCTTCTTATTAGCTGTGAAGGAGCCAGCCTTCCAGAAACATGAGATGGTGTCCTCTGTAATCACTCCTTTCCACACCCCGGACAAATCGGAACTGAACAGAAAAATGGAACATTCTTCACCAGGGTCTTTGGCACAGTGCCAGCCTACAGCCTGCTGCCCCATCATACTTCTTACTAATGCCTTTTGATAATTGCGCTAACATTTCTTGATAATGCCTACAATATGTCACAAGGCTGACTGTTTGGTATTATGTTTGGAAGGAGGAACATAAACTTAATGGTCCTTCATGTCAAATCCTTTGGTGAGCCATGTGTCTCCACAGAGGAATTTCTGATGGTTTGAATTAAGCTTTCTGTCATTTTCTGGGAGCCATATGGAGAATGAGTTTGCCTGTCCTGTCTGCTCTGCTATTCCTTCTGTAACTCCCAGGTACATCCGGTTGTTCCCCCAAATGGTGAATGTTTAAGAGGGTTTGGAGTCAGTCTGTTAGACCCCTTTTGTCGTCTTCCTCAGAGCATAATCGATCAGCATGAATGAAGCATCATGCTTTTAGCCCTTGTCCCTGCTCTTCGCTGGGTTATCTCCTTTTTAAGCTTGTTTCCTTTGGAATGCTTTAAGCCTGGCTGGAGTGTACCTGCTTCAGGGGTTCACAGGGCCTCCATCATCACTTCCTGACTCTTTACAGCAGGAGAGTATCTGTCATTGTAATGGTCTTTCCTCTCATTGTGGAAAGCTTTCCTTAAGTTGCCTGAAATTGAATGCTGGTGAGAAGCCTGGCCTTTGTCTGAAACAACTGGCCCAAATCATTCTTTTCAAAATTCTCTTTCTTTTCGTGGTTTGAAAGAATTTCTCAGCTTTTTTTTTTTATTAGGGGTTTTCCCACCTTTGTAAACATTAGTCATCTCTTCCTTCTTCAATTTAGTGGTTTCCTAAAGTTTGGGAACCAACACCACTTATCTCCCAGGGATAGTGTAGGTTAGAGTAGACTTGGAGAGACCTTTTTGACCTCTTCTTGGATAACTAATATGACTAATTCTGAGCAGCTAAGTAGCACAATGGATCTGGAATCAGAAAGACTCATACATCTTCATGAGTTCAAATCCAGCCTCAGACACATACTACTAGCTGTATGACCCTGGGCAGATCACTTCATCCTGTTAGCCTCAGTTTCTTCAACTGTAAAATGAGCCAGAGAAGGAAATGGAAAACCAGTCCAGTATCTTTACCAAGAAAACACCAAATTGGGGTCATGTTAGAGTCAGACATGATTGAAAAACAACTAACAGCAATAGCATGAAAACTAACAAAGCAGTAATGTGGTTCCTTCTCTTCTGGGCCATTGTCTCTGCCCAGGGACCAATGACTACCCATTAATGGGGTACCTTAACTCTCTGACTCCTGTGGAACAATTCAGTGAAGGGAAGGGGGGGGAAGCCTTTGTTTTTCTACTGAAGGTCATTGACCCACAGGGGGATAAAAGGGTTTTTTAAGGATCTTGTAAGTAATGACACTTTAATTTATGGTTACTTATCAGATAATGATAATTATTTAATAAAAATAACATAAAATTTTAAAAAGTAAGCCTATTTTTAAAATTAAGAATGGGGAACAATGAAATCTTAATTAACACTTTTCTTGTTTTGGTGCAGTCAAGGAAAAAGGAAGAGAGGACTAGGTGATCAAAAGTGAGGGTAACTAGGAAGATATTGAAAGACAGAAAGTGAGGAAGGTAGGGATAGGAAGGAAAAGGGGTGTGAAGGAGGTGGGGGGGGGGATGAAACAAGGAAAGAGAGACCCAGCATCCCCAGGCAGGGGACTTTCAAAGACAAAAGAAAATAGTCCTTTTCCTTTAAAGCTTTTGTTCTACCTGTCAGGTAGACACACAGAATTGCAGATACAGAGATTTTATAGACAGCCAATGGGGAATGTATGCAAATGCAGCAAGGTACCAAGGGAGCTGGGCTTAAATTCAGGAAACTCGAGTTTGCATCCTGCCTCATACACTTCAACTATATGACTTTAGGCAAGTCACATGAACTCTTTGTATCTCAGTTTCTTCTTCTGTAAAATGGGGATAATATATCAACCTACTCCAGAGTTGATATAAGGATCAAATTAGATAATGTGTTAAGTATTTTGCAAATCTTAAAGCACCATATAAATGCTAGCAATTAGTGTTATGAAGCCAGATAGCTGGCACAGTGGACAGAGTGCCAGTCCTGAAATCAGAAAGAAAGATTCCTCTTCCTGATTTCAGAACTGCCTTCAAATACTTACTAGCTGTTTTACCCTGTGCAAGTCATTTAACCCTGTTTACCTCAGTTTTCTCATCTATGGAATGAATTAGAGAAGGAAATGGAAAACCATTCCTGTATCTTTGACAAAAAAAAAAAAACATTTCAAAGAGCATCACAAAGAATTGTAAATGACTGAAACAAACACAACAAAAACTGTATTATAAAGCACTTTTGGATCATTTTAAGGAATTTCTGGTAAAGACATTTATAGCCAGGTTTCAGTGTTGTAACTATTGGGAATACTTGTGCCTGAGTTCTTGTCTCTGAGCACAATGAGAAAATTTCCAGGACGTATCTGTTCAGTTGGAGTAGAGGCATCCTCTCATTTCATTTCATAGGAGATTACTTAGAACCATCAGTTTTCACTTGGGTGAAAGACTGATTCATATTCTAACCCACTGGTATGTCAGTGAGCTTGTCAACATGTGCATACTCTTTAATGGTCAAGTTTACCTGCCCATCTAGTGTGGCTCTCATCTGGATCCTCCCAGAAGCTCCTTATAAAAGGTCCATTTAACGTAGGACTGTTCTTATGTTCTCTTCTCTGGTTTGGATACCAATGGAGCACATGAGATATCCATTGATTAGCTCACTTTTGCTATAATACTGACATCTTCCCCCCCCCCCTCCTTTTCCTCCATGTTTATTTCTTTCATTATATCTTCTATGCCAATTTTTCCTTGAGATTCCTTGTTGGTAATGCTCCTTTTGGGTGATTTTCAACTTTGGTTCTTTGGAGGCTGTGAGGTGGCATGACTTACATCCATAAGAATATGGTCTTAATAGGGCTCACTCTTAATTAAGGGCTCTCTCTCTCTCTTAATTAGGGCTTCACTCTTAATTCTTTTTTTTTAAACCCTTACCTTCCATCTTGGAGTCAATACTGTGTATTGGCTCCAAGGCAGAAGAGTGGTAAGGGCTAGGCAATGGGGGTCAAGTGACTTGCCCAGGGTCACACAGCTAGGAAGTGGCTGAAGTCAGATTTGAACCCAGGACTCCCGTCTCTAGGTCTGACTCTCAATCCACTGAGGTACCCAGCTGCCCCCTTCACTCTTAATTCTTAAGTCATCCAGAAGGACCTATATACTTCTACATATAGAGAACCATACTGGCAAACAGAGAGTAGTCCACAAGGCATAAAAATACCAAAATTTTAAATTCAAACTCATCTCAAGACTTTTAAACTTTTCTAGATAATTTATAAAGCACAAAGCATATGCATTTCTACTCTGAAAGCTCTAGGAGGTGACATGATACCTATGAACATTTTAATTAGTTTTACAATAGAAATGAATTTAGAGTCTGTAGATTTCTATCATAAAATTTCAAGAATACAACTCCTAAAATCAAGTTCTGGAATAACCACTGATTAGTCCTACAACCTGGGATGAATCAAAGCTCTTTGTAATGGGAGGTAAAGAGAATCCTCCAAGGTCCATTTAACTCTAGCATCTAGACAAGTTTTCTCTATATGGCAGATGCTTAATAAAGATATGTGAATATGGAACTTCTGATTTCTTTCTCTTGTATCATTCCCCCAAACCCTATAATTTGGGGAGTAGTCTGAGAATGTGCATAGTGATTAAGGGAAGTTACATATCAGTATAACATGGTCATGGGTTTAGAATATGATAGTCTGGATTGGAATCCAGCTCTTGCTGTTTACTAACTATGTAAAGCTACTTCATTTCCCTACTCATAAATTTTATCATGAGGGGATCTGACTAAATGACCTATGAGATCCTTCCACCTCTTAATCTTACGATTGTAAGAAATTAGTCAAATCATATAAAAATGAATGGTTGAAATCTTCAAGCCCACACCATTTTCTTCCTCCTCCTCCTCCATCCCATTTTTTTGCTTTTAGAAGTCATTAAGGACCAAGAAGAAATTGAAAAGTTTAGGAATTAGGAAATTGTTTTAAAATGACTCTACTATGTTATTTACAGAATCTCTTTTTTTTCCCTTTCTCTAAGAGAACTATCAACTTTTGTACATTATTGTAAGTGGATTCCATTAGTTGCTGTGTTTATAAAAAGGCAAACAAAGCATAAAATGAAGTAAAAACTCATAGACAATAAGTTTATTTCAGTGAAATCTGTTCCTCATGCAAATCATGGCAAATTCTTTTTTTTTAATAGTTAGTATCATGTGAGGGTCATGCTTAATATTCTAGTCATTAAGGTTTGGCCAAGTTTTTTTGTTTGCCTTTATGTTTTTTTTAATCAGCAAAGAGTTATTGACTATTAACTAGCTAGTGATCATTAGAAATCTCAAGGAATTTAATTATAAGAAGAAAAAAAGACTGTCAAGCACAAAACTTGGTACCATCTTTGTCTTTGTTTGCTTTCCCCTGGATATAGCTGTTGGTATATTTAGATTAGAATCTGTCATTATTTGGCTAATAGTAAATGTAAGTGAAAGGACAATAAGGACAAGAAAATCCTGGCCAGGAGTGAAGATGATATCATTATTCTTGTTATTATTTATACTATACCAGATGACTGATTGAGCTTCATCTTCCTTTCTTTTGCTTTTCTCCTCCTCGGCAGGCATTTGCTCTATGCAATATTCTCAGCCTTATTTTGATCTGTTGTTCCCTGGGTTTCTCTCTCAATCCCGTGGACAATATTGCCACACCATATGCATGCCTGAACCTAATTACACAGCTCTGACGGCTCGCATGCTCAGTTAGTTTGGGAGCAGTTTTCAGTTTGAGATGAGTCAGAATGTGCGTGGAACATATGAAGACCATTCACAAGGGACTTGGCCTCTCCTCCCCCTTCATACTGCTATTCTAAGTCAAATCTTGGCTGAGGACCTTATTGTCTATAATATTGAAAGCCTGTCTCAACCCAGTGATGGCCACTGAAATAATTATGAAATTCCTTTTTTTTTTTTGCTGTGTGTGTGGGAAGGATGCTCACCCTCTTATCTATTTTTAATTCATTCTGCTTTTTCCAGCAGTGTTTTGATTATGATAAGAACAGTTGATCAGTGCCAAAGCCCAAGTTTATTTTATTTTATTTTTTTAAACCCTTACCTTCTGTCTTAGAATAAATACTGTGCAGTGGTTCCAAGGCAGAAAAGTGATAAGATCTTGGGCAATGAGGTTAAGTGACTTGCCCAGGGTTACTTAGCTAGAAAGTGTCTGAGGCCAGATTTTAATTCAGGATGTCTGGTATCTAGACCTGGCTCTCAATCCACTGAGACACGTCAATGCCTCCAAGCTTAGGTTTAATTAACACTTAATTATTAGAATTATAAAATAATATTAATAAATATATTTTAAATATAAAAAAATAAGAATTAATTAAGATCCCCTTGGGATCCCAAGATTTCATTATTTTTCATTGTGAATATAGACCAAGTTTTTAAAATTGTGCCTTGATGGAATTCTTCTCCCACTTTATTTATTTATTTTTTTGGTGTGTGTGTGTAGGGATGCAGTGTAGTACAATAGAAAGGTCACAATTTTTTGACTCAAAGGGCCTGAGTTCAAATCCCACTTCTGTTTCTTTACTTTATCTCTAGAAGAAAGTTACTTAACTTCTGAGGGTTAGACTATGTTGGCTTCTGAGGCACCTGCTCAGAAGGTGATGCTCAGCTTTTGGGGACATTGTCTCTAAAACCATGGGATTAATTCAATAACATTTATTGAGTGACTGGTGTGTACAGGTTTCTGTGGTAATCATCAAGGAAAATAACAGGATAAAATAGGATGTGGTCTTTACTTTCAGGGCAGCTGGAATTTCTTTAGCAGAATTGGATCAAAGGCATATTTAGCACTGTAATACAAAAGGTTATTAAATTAAAAGTTGGAAATGTCCTTATATTTTATCTTGTCAAGAAGATCTGGATTCAAGTCTCACCTCTAACATATAATGGCTGTGTAACTTTGGACCAACCACCCTCTGAGTGCCTGAGGGAACTCATTTGGTCACTTAAGTGGTATAATGTTTCCTGATCTCTGAAATTTCCTCACTGGCAATCTCCTTATGAAATAAATCATAGGTCTAGACACTCTCTCAAAGTTGTCAGATAAGAATGCTAAATAAAATAAGATCTGGTGATTTGAAGTAAATTATGTGGTCAGTAGGATATAAGGGACAATATTATTTGTTTGAAGTTGAAATTTGAGAGAAATAAAGGTAAAGGATAAGAGGGGGACAGCTAGGTTGCTCAGAGGACCCAGCCCTGGAAACTGGAAGTCCTGGGTTCAAAGCAGGCCTCAGACATTTAACTCCCATTGCATACTTGCTACTGCCCTTTTGCCTTGGGATCATTACAGAGTGTTGATTCTAAGAAGAAGGTGAGTTTTTTAGAAAAAGGATAGGAGCTTTAGAACATTATTTGGGAAGGAGAAGAATATATTAAGTTACTTTGAGACAAAGAGTATACTCATTTTTTATTAAAAAATTTTTTTTCCATGGTTACATGATTAATGTTATCTCCCTACTGTCAACCCTCCCCTCTCCTGGAGTTGACAAGCAATTCCACTAGGATATATATATGTGTGTGTGTGTGTGTGTGTGTGTGTGTGTATAATCACTTATTTCCATAATATTCATTTTTGTAAAAAAGTAATCCTTTAATACTAAAACCCCAAATCACCTACCCTTATAAGGAAGAGATAAATCACATGTTGTCTTCTGAATTTCTACTCCCACAGTTCTTACTCTAACTGTGGATAGCGTTCTTTCTCCCAAGTCCCTCAAAGTTGTCCTGGATCATTTCATTGTTTTTAGTAGCAAAGTCAATTATCTTTGATTGTTCCACAATGTTTCAGTTACTGTGTATAATGTTCGGTTATTGTGTATAATGTTCAGTTACTGTGTATAATGTTCTCCTGGTTGTGCTTATTTCACTCCGCATCAGTTCATGGAAGTCTTTCTAGTTTTTATAGAAATCTATCAATTGGTCATTCCTTATAGCACCTATAGTATTCCTTATAATATTCCATACTATACCACAACTTGTTCAGTCATTCCCCAATTGAGGGACATCCCCTCATTTTCCATTTTTTTTGCTATCACAAAAAAAGCTATAAATATTATTGTACAAACATATTCTTGCCCAGTTTTTTTAACTCAAAGAAAACATTTAGAGGGTAAAGGAATTTCATAGAATATTAGCGTTTGAAGAAGGGCCCTAGAAATAATTGAACCCAATACTCTCATTTGACAACTAGTCTAATTGTCCCAATCTTTGGGCATTTATTAAATACCCACTTAATATTAGGGCCAACTAGATGCCAAGCAGAAAGACCAGTGTTCAAATCTGGCGTCTATTAGTTGTTTGATCCTAGGCAAGTAATTTGGTTGCCTCAGTTTCCTCATCTTTCAAATGATCTGGAGAAGGCAATGGCAAACCACTCCAAGACCTTTGCCAAGAAAACCCCAAATGAGGTAATGAAGAGTTGGACATAACTGAAATAATTAAACAAAAACAAAAACTTAAGGCTACGCACTGTGCTAGTGCTAAGACAGGCAAAACACCAACTAAACAAAACAGTCTGTGCTCTCAAGGAGCTCACAGTCAGATGGGGGAGATTACATACAAACAGGTATGTAGGAACAAGATCCATGCAGGATGAATTGATGTTGCCTCAAAGGAATGATGCAAAGATTAAGAAGGACTGGGGGAAAAAATTCTTGATGAATATAGGGCTTGAGCCAAGACTTGAAAGAAGCCAAAGGAGAGAGGAGACAGAGATGAGGCAGAAGAGCATCTGGGGGATGAAGGATAAGCCAGTAAAAACATTTGCCCTGAGGGAAGAAATGGAATATTGTATTCTGAGGAGCAATAAGGAATATTACTGGATTGTAGAGTATGAGGGGATGAGTAACACATCAGAGGCTGGAAAGGAAGAGGACCAAAGTATCAAAGTCAGAGTTCTCTCTACTCTCTATGGATATGATATGAGATAGCTTCATGGAAGCCACTGGCCCTTGGTTGTAGCTGAGGAAACTGAAGCCCCTAAAGATACGTGATTTGCCTAAAATTTGCTAGTCAAAAAATCAGGACCAAAACCACTTTTCCTGGCCCCCGCTCCAGTATTTTCCCCTACTGTATTACAATGCTCCTTCTTATACTTAAAAAAGACTTATGAAGTGAATGCTTCAAATACCATTCATGGGATAATATTAGAACAAAAATCCTTTTCTCTATGTCTGGTTCAATCGTTTCTTGTTTATTTCTTGCCATGTCTATTTTCTATTTATTTTGGAGTATGATGGAGAAAGATCTCAAGTGTGGTCTGACATCTTATCTTTCCTGGCTCAATTCTGCAAGTGATGGTGGGAGGTGGGAGGCGAGGAGGATGACCAGGGAGGAAGGAAGGACTGTAATTTCAAGTTGAAAAGTCCATCTACAATGCCTTCCAATTTTAATAGATCCTTTGCAAAAATCATTTTGGGAAAATAATCTTCAGGCATGA
Source organism: Monodelphis domestica (assembly GCF_027887165.1). Taxonomy (NCBI): domain Eukaryota; kingdom Metazoa; phylum Chordata; class Mammalia; order Didelphimorphia; family Didelphidae; genus Monodelphis; species Monodelphis domestica. Next base: position 499,042,956 of record NC_077229.1, on the reverse strand, counting down.
GGCAATGATATATTGTGGTTACAACAGCTTGAGTCAGGACAGGACCATAAATTCTGAATGCTGTTCCTTTCATTATCCTCTGACTCACTCTGGGACTTAGACTAGATTACATCATTGCTCCTGCTACACCTGTGCATCTCAGACAAGAGATATGTTGCTTTTAGTTCTACAATCTGAGGTCCTAGGAGCCTGTCCCCTGGTGCTCCTGCCCCTAGAGAAAGGGAGGCTCTTGGGGTCACTTGCCAATACGTCAGTGTTGGCCCTTTTATGCTGGGATATGTTTCGTTTCTTTTCTCTTTAGTTTTAGCTTTTCCCTTGGGGGGAAAAATGGGATGACCTTATGTCTCTTGAGCTGAATTGTCAGGGGAAAAAAACACTTTGATTTCTTTGCTTGTGAATTTCCTAAATTTTAGAAGAAAAGCAGAAATCTTCCCAAAGTTGCTGTTATCCCTATGGTCCAGTCCTTTTTGTTTCCTTGTAAAATGGTTTTAAATTCATATCCTTGTTCTTTAAATTGATATTTTGGACCCTCACATTAAAAAAATCATCTGAAAGGGTCCCATAGCCTTTGTTTTAATAAAGAGTTTGGTTACAAAGGGGGCTTCCCCTGCACTTCTGTGGGTCTTCGGTCAACGAACTGCCCTAGACAATGTCTCTACCACAGTTCTGGTGAACGACGTGTTCCTAAAGATGTTAACTTTAATCTTGTATAATTTAAAGTGAATTAAACTATTTCTGATAATGAATGGGGCTTTAGTGTAGCATTCCACTCTCATCATCATCATCCCTTTTCCTTTTTCCATGTAAGAAATGTAATGCCCATATATATTCATTACACATATATTATATATTGCATTACATATATATTATATTCCCAGCAGGAGGTAGGGAGAGGAGAAAAATACTGCAGGGCATTGCCCTAACTAGTGTTTTAATAGGCCTGCATCCAGCAGACTAATGGATTAGGCTGCCAAGCAATTGGAGCCAACCCGTTAGTTACAAATTTTTGTTACGCAAAATTTAACACCCATGACAGAACTGCAAAGAATTCACCAAGTAGCCTCAGATGTATTCTTTCCTTGCTGGCAATTGCTCTTATAGGACAGTTTAATTGGTGTGAGATACTGTCCCAGCCTCTTGTTTCTTTCATTCCCTAGGAAATGGCTCTTAAGGGTTACTATTTTCCTAATGCTTTAAAAACCTGTACTACCTATCTAAAACACTTTTTATTTGTTATTAGCTCCACACATCATCAGATTATTATAGCTTAATTGCTAATTCTTTCAATTGAGTATTTCTTTCTGTTATGGTTTCCCTGGTCATTCTTCATTTCGAGAGCCACCACATTATCTTTTGGCTATAACAGACTCTTAATCTGAGTTCTTGCCATTCACTACTTTTTTACATGTTCTCTATGAGATTGATTTCATTAACACTGTTTTCACAATCTGTTAAAATCAGAAAAGGATATATCAAAATTCTGCCCAGATTTTAGTGGCCAATTTTCTTTAAAAGAACAAAAAAGAAGGTAGTATTGGATTCACTATAAAGGTAGAGGAAACATTTAAACAGAGAGAATGAGGCTTTTAGGAAAGGAGAAAAACATTGTGTGTGTGTGTGTGTGTGTGTGTGTGTGTGTGTGTGTGATGCTTAAAATAGGATGGGGACACACTGGCAAATCTTTTAAAAAGAAATTTCACTACAGTGTAATGTACAATGAATGGCAGCTGGCTACCCGCTGTGTCTTTTTCAGGTACTGAAGAGTTTCATTATAGTGCCCTTGAAAAGAGGCCACCCCTTGAAGTTCAGAACCAAATGTCACCTGCATTTCTCTCAAATCTATTTCCTGTGATTTTCCTTTTTGGAAAGGATTGAACAATACAATGAAAGAGAGAGGATAGTATTCTGCTTAGAATGAAGAATCTGATTGGGAGAATAGCCCTTTTTAATAAGAGCATAACACAATTACTGGTTTCTTTTCAGGTCACCAAACATTTATTGGGTCTCCTGCTGGAGTTCAAGAATAGACCTAAAGAATTGGGATATGGGACAGTCGAAATGGGATAAACATTGTTAAGGGAGTGCTGTGTGCATGTGCGTCCTAGAGGGCGCTGTGGGGCCAGAGAGTGGCGTCCTCCCCCTGACACCTTTCAGGTTTCTGGACTTGATGCTGGAGTGGATTCCCCAGAGTTGTTCTGCAGTAATAATGTTCTGTCATCTTGAAGGGCTTCTCGTGCTTGGCCTGGAACTGATATATAATACCCATTCTAGGGGTAGGGATGGAATGCTGTTAAAGCAGGACAACCTCAGGCAGTGTAATTCCACTTTGGACTCTGGTAAACAATGGAATATGGCTCCTACCCTGGAACCTCAACAGACTTTGTACTTAAATGACCATTTCTGCCCTGGACAAACTATGTCTTAAGGCGCTGAAAAAATTTGCAGATGCTGTCAGCAACCTCTCAAAAACCCAACCCTGGAGAGAGGAACAGGTGTGGGGGGCAGGAAATGCACAAACAATGTCCCTGTTTTTCAAAAAGGGAAAGAGGCTGCATTCTGCCAATTAAGGTTGGTGAGCAATTCCTAGCAAAATTTTTAAACATTTTTAAAAGGATGGTTTGTAAACATTTAGAAACAGATGTGGTAATCATCGCAAGTCCTGCGGGATGGGTCTATTGAGTCATGATAGACTAAACTAAGTTCCTTTTTTTGATGAGATTATTAGATTTAGCATTATATTGTGGTATTTATAAGATTTAGAACTGGAAGGGGCTATAGTAATTGTTTAGTCCAATGGGTGGTACAAGCATATTGGAGAACATTATGATGATGTGTGAAATAAAAGGCACAGATAAAATCTTTTTTTTAAAAAAAGCAAAAAGAGAAATTTAATAGGAATAAAATGTAAAAGTCTATGTGGGGAGGCAGTTGGGTGGCTCAGTGAATAGAGAAATAGGCCTAGAGACAGGAGGTCCTGGGTTCAAATTTGGTCTCAGATACTTCCTAGCTCTGTGATGCTGGGCAAGTCACTTAACCCCCAATACCTTGCCCTGATTATTCTTCTGCCTTAGAATCAATACACAGTACTGATACTAAGATGAAAGGTAAAGGTTTAAAAAAAAATTCTATGTAGGTCTTAAAAAACCAACTACATATGCACAGGATAGAATGGATGTAACTAGCTAATAATCTTTGTTGAAAAGAACTGAGACTTTTTAATGGATTGTTGTTATGTTCAATATGAACTGTAGGGTACCCCAAAAGCTAATACATAATTAGGCCACATTAATAGAAGCCTAGTGTCCATAATTTGAGAGATATGGTTTTGCTTTATTCTGTTCTTCTTAGATTACATAGGAGAATTGTGTTTATATTGACAAAGAAAACTATTTAAGAGGAAGGCAAGAAAAAGTGTAAGAAAATTCAAACCTAGACCCTATGAGATTTGTTTGAAGGAGCTGAAGATGGTTAGTCTACAGAAATTAGTTGTATTGGAGGGTCTGTTTCATGGAAGGCAGATTAGATTTGTTTTACTTAGACTTGAAAACAGAATTAGAAGCAATAAAGTGGAAATTACATGTAGGTTATTTCAATTCAATAGAAGGGAAAACTTTCCAATTAGACCTGTCTTCAAATAGTTCAAATTACCATAATAATGTTATTCTGTCATTTTCAGTCATGCCCAATTCTTTATGCCCCATTTGGGGATATATTTGGCAAAGATACTGGATTGCTTTGCCATTTCCTTCTCATTTTACAAATGAGGAAACTGAGGCAAATAGGGTTAAGTGACATGCTCAAGATCACACAGTTAGTAAGTGTCTAAGACTGGATTTTAACTCAGGAAGTTACTGCTATGCAGATGTTGGTTCATCCCAGCTATGAAATAATTTGTCTTCTCTTTACCATCCTCACTTCAAAGATAATGTGCATTGACCTTTTCTCCATTGTCATGCCATGGATTGCTACTCCTGAGCTGAGTATTCTCCCAGTCCAAAATTCACAGCACTGAAGGATTCTGTTTTCTTTCTTCCTTTTTTTTTTTTAAGTGGATGCTGGATATATTGTTAATGGCTGAAAAGTCTGCTTGAAAGCCTGCCTGTGTATGGATGACGGATGTAGTTCTCTAGGTCCATCTTGATACAGGAGTATATGATGCATGTGAAGAGCTTGAAAATTTATGAAAGGAGAGTGAGGAGACAAAAATGATGAACATCTCCCAAGTTGCCCTTGTTCAGAAGCAAGACACTTCTGTGACTGAGGGACCTTCGTGCTCACGAGGCACGTGTGTATATGAGCCCTGAGAGCCTGTGGACACATCCTGTCATTTCCTGGACACAAGCCTTGTGTATTTATTAAAAGGACCAACTCTGGGCCAGGCACTCTGCTAGCCTCTACAGATAAGATGACAAAAAGAAAAACAGCCCATGACCACAAGAAGCTCAATCATCATCACCATTCATCTCATGTAATAATACATGGAACAAATTGGCATGTAGGTTGCCCAAGTTCTTCTGTGAATTTAAGAATTATGAACATCTTTAGAGTACTTCTCATGGATACTAATCATTTGTTTGGCTGCTTTGGGGCCATTTATTGTTCTTATCTTTTAATGAGGCTGGAGTTCTGGCCAGTTTTTCATTTACTGTCATTTAATGAGACTGGCATTAGTTGAGGTTTTAAAACTTTTATACGCAGGGTGTTAGTAGAGTGATAGACAACTGGACTTGGAGTTAGGAATTGTTGTTGTTGTTGCTGTTGTATCTGACTCTTGATGACACCATTTGGGGTTTTCTTGGCAAAGATACTAGAGTGGTCTGCCATTTCCCTCTCCAGCTCATTTTACAGATTAAGAAATTGAGGCAAAAAGGGTAAAGTGATTTGTGCAGGATCACATAGTAGGCTAATAATTTAATCTCTCTTAGCACTATGTAATAAGATCCAGAAGGGGAGCCAAGAGGAATGGTGATCAGTCCTGATAGGGCAAGAGAAAATCTCCTTGAGTCTTATTCTCTCTCTCTCTCTCTCTCTCTCTCTCTCTCTCTCTCTCTCTCTCTCTCTCTCTCTCTCTCTCTCTCTCTCTCTCTCTGTCTCTCTCTCTGTCTCTCTCTCTCTCTCTGTCTCTGTCTCTCTCTCTCTCTCTCTCTCTCTGTCTCTCTGTCTCTCTCTCTCTCTCTCTCTATATATATATATGTATATATATATACATATATGGAGTACCTTACTCCTAATACTTGAGTTGTAGATTAAAATATTGTGTCTCTACTGGAGACAGGATAGATAGAAAGAAGGCCAATGCCTTTCAGTGACAGAAAACATTTAGTACAATTATGAGTGTACAAATGGATTTGTACAAGTTGGGAAATAATTAAGAAACATTTGGTGAAGATGCATAGCAAAAGTCACAATTCTGTTTATAATGGCACTAGACTACTTGGGACAAGTGTTCCTGACAGATGCTCTAGCCAGATGTACCCAGCGGGTCCTTTGGGTGGCTCTGATGAGAGTGTCACAGCAGAATCTGCAAAGCACACATGTTTTTTTCCATTCTTCACTGAAAATCTTTTCCTTTTAAGTCTCTTCCCTTGTTTACTCCAAGAAGTTATAATTCTCTATTGAGTCTATTGAGTATTCTCAAAGCTACAGATTTATGTTGTTGCTGAAAGGCTAATGATGTTTGTGAATGAATGAATGAATAGAGATCTAAGATATTTTATGGACGTAAGAGAGGGACCTCTCAATTTTTACCAGTTTTCCTTCTGTAATTAGTATAATATGAAGTTAGAAAGCTGCGCTCTGAAAGACAAGAGGTTTAAGATAAGTAATAGTGTTAGGGATATTTTAATTTTGGCCTGAAATTTATATTTTGGTTAAAATTTTCTATATGAACATTAGAGGGAAGTGCGAATTATGAATGAGAAGAGTTTTCTAAAATGTTTTAGAGCTAGTTTTTATTTTAGTTTACTCTGAATTTCCTGTTTTCATGGCTACTTCAGGTATGTAGGAGGAAGCACAAGAGAGAGAAGATAAGGCTCTGGACTTGGAACCAAGACCTGTGTTCAAATTTTGCCTTAGGCACTTAATAGTTTGGTAAATCAGTTAAACTCCTGGAGTCTCTGCTTCCTAATTTTTAATGAGAGGCTTGTACTAGATGACCTATAGAGAGGTCCCTTTCAGCTCCAGATCTATTATCATCCTCTTAAGAAATGTTAGGAAAAGATACAATTCCTGTGAGAATTTTTTAAATGTAAATTGACTGGGGAAAAATCAGATTTTTCTCTAAGTTTATATAGCTTATGATTTGAATAAGTGCTTGAATGTCAACTAAACACTTGAAAATAGAATAAAATTGGGATTTTCACTACCTATTCATAGAAATTACTAGTAGAAGCAGAAACAATAGCTAAGCATTTCAAACAGAAATCACAATTAAAAGAAAGCATGTGTCTGTGTCTGTGGTTCATTACAAATCATGCAGATATTTTTTGGAAATGTACTTATTGAAGGAAGATGCAGTGCTTTGACTCTTACTCCTGTGTAGAAATGTGCTGGTAGGAATATCTGTTCAGGATAGTAAAGTGGGGCACTGGGTAGCTCAGTAGATTGAGAGCTAAGCTTAAAGACTGGAGGTCCTTAGTGCAAATCTGGCCTCAGACACTTTCTTCTAGCTGTGTGAGAAATGTTAGGTAAAGAATAAGTGATGCTTGCTTAAATGGTCCTCCTAAGATTCTTGTAAATGAATACTACTATACCAATGCTGGGACACCAGGTCTGGAAATAAGAAGACTTGATTTCAAATTTGACCTCAGACACTTACTAGCTGTGTGACCTGGGCAAGTCACTTTACCCTATTTGCCTCAGTTTCTTCATTTGTAAAATGAGCTGGAGAAGGAATTGGCAAAGGATTCCAGTATTTTTGACAAGATAACCCCAAACAGGATCATGAAGAAGCAAACATGACTGAATTGACTCAATAACAAAATAAGAAAACTAGGTTACTGGGATATCAAAGTATAAAAGGCATCAGACTAAGTAAGGGATTCCACAGATAATGCCTTTGTAAAATTTATCTTTTAGGAGTCCCTTGCTGGGACCTGGAATAGGTATATATATATATATTTTTTTTTTTCCCTTGGTGTCTTACTACAGTTTTTTTGTTATGATTTTGACCAGTTTTATTTAATGTATCCAGCATAAAGAGAAAGAAAAGTGAGATATTGATCCATCTTCGTCAAGTTATTCATTGTCCTCACATGTACCAATGAAGGCCAACTCTTTTTGGAGAAAGAGATTAGCATTACCTTTAGGGTATCCTTATCTGGGAGATACAGACTAGCTGATTGCCTTCCTGATTCCAATTCTGATCATGATTCCTTTATTACCTCTCCACATTTCATGTTTATATCCGATTTTAAAAGGGCTAATGTGCTTTTCTTACAGAAAGTGCTTATACATAGGAAGGTATCAAGATGTTCTGCTCATGCAATTTATAAATGCATTTTAGATTTTGGAATTTCCCTCTTGCTGCAAATATTGAACTGATCAATCAGATGGGGCACTTGAGCAGCTACTTGTTAAACCTCTATTCTTTCACAGCCTTTTCCTTACTGTCATTTTTCAATTTTATCTAAATGAAAATGCAAGATGTTTTCCAGTGTTTCTCCTCATCTTTCAGATCATATCCTTGGGGTGATTTTTAGCCTTGCAGTATATTGTAGAAGATAGCAGTTACTATCATTTTAAATTTTGAGTGAGGGCCTTGATGACCTGAAACACTATTCCAGATTTCTTTGACCTTTGGGCAAAGCCAATACTTTTTACAGTTCTCAATAGCCAGATTTTATTCAGTACCTTATTTTGTAGAAGATACCTTACCAGGTGGGCTCTGGGAAAGCTACAAAACTTAAAAAAAAAAAAAACTTATTAAAAAAAAAAAGGATGATCCCTGATCCTCCCCTTGCTGTAAGATATTCAAAGGGGTCAGCAAGAAAGAGCTCCTTCCTGGGTTTGTGAACTTTAAGAAACTCCAACCTCTAAGTTTATCAGTCACTAGAGCTATGGAAACTTTTCCCCTTTCTTCTTCCTTTTTAGCCTTCTTTGTTGTTCCCAGGACATGCCATGTGGCCATGGGTGTCCCTCAGGGCTCTGTCCTAAGCCCTTTTCTTGCATCCATCTTCCCTGCTTCTCTTGGTGATCTCTTTGATCTCTTATCCACTCCCCTGATTGTAATTATTATCTCTCTGCTGCTGATGCTCCAATCTACTTGTCCAGCCTTAAACTTTCTGCTGACTTCCAGAATTGCATCTCCAACTGCCTTTCAATCATTTCAGGAACTAGATATTCAACACACACCTTAAATTCAACATGTCCAAAACTAAATTCATTATCTTTCCTCCCAGAACTTCTTTCCTTACAACCTTTCCCATTTATCAAAGGGGTTATTCTCCCAGTCTTGGGGCTTGCAGTTTAGGTGTCATCATTATCTCTTACTCCTCAAATCCATGCACTTTCCAAGCAACATCACTCACACATGCCAGGCCCTCATCACTTCATGCCTGGACCTTTGTTATATAGTCTGCTGGTGGTTCTGCCTGCCTCCAGGCTTTCCCCACTCCAACGCACTCTCCATTTAGTGAACAGAATGGTTTTCCTAATGCAATACACCCACCCACACACTTTACAATCTCCATTGACTACCTATCACCTCCAGGATCAAAGAAAAAAATCCTGTTTAATGTTGAAGGTCCTTCATAACCATCATGTCTCCAGTCCTTATTCCCCACCATGTGGTCTCAGGTCAATGACACTGATCTGCTTGTTATTCCTGGAATGAGATGCTCCATCTCATTGCTCTAGTCTATACCTGAGATGCTTTCCTTCTTTGTCTCTACCTCCTGGCTTCCCTAGCTTCCTTTGAATGCTAGCTAAAATCCCACCTTCTACAGGAAGAGTTTCCTAATTCTTCTTAACTCCGTCATGTTCTCCTTGTTGATTGTTTTATATTTATTTCTGTTATATACAACATGCTTGCACATGTTTGTTTGCATTTTCCCTTCCTTTGTAGGTTGTGAGTTTCTCCAGGGCAGGGACTGTCTTTTGTCCTTTCTTTATATCTCCTAATACTTAACCCAATGCCTGGCACATAGTGTTTGATAAAATTTTGTTGACTACATGCCTAAATTACATTTTTTTAAAAAGGATGCTTGATTTCTTACTGTTTCTTTATTTGTATTTTAGAGCAGAGTAATGTAGGAGTAGGGGAATCCTGGAATACTTCTCAGATGATGACTCAGCTTTGGAACAGTTAGCACCCAGGTGTGCTATTTAGTTTTGTTTGTACAAAACCTTTTTAATTTAATAAAATAAAAACTATCCATTTTATATCTTGTATTGTTCTCTCTTTCTAGGTGTGCTATTTGGGACTAAAATAAGCCTCAGGGAGACCTGTTGCCCTTTAGCTTACCACTGACTTTTAAGCTTTCATTGATTTTAATTTTTTTCACATTATTTTATTTATTTATTTTTAGAGTATTTTTCCACGGTTACATGATTCATTATCTCTCCCTCTCCTCTTCCCTCCCCCTTGCTGGAGCTGACGAGCAATTCCACTGGTTTATATGTGTCTTATTACTTAAAACCTATTTCCATATCATTCATATTTGTAATAGAGTAATCTCTTAAAAACTACAACCCCAAATCATATACCATATAACCAAGGGAAAAAATGATACATTTTTCTTCTGTGTTTCTTCTCCCACAGTTTTTTCTCTTGGGGTACAAACTTAGTAGTTTCACTGATTTTTAATCTAAGATGACTTCAAGCTGAGTGGTACAGAATAACAAACCTTAGACATACTTTTGAGTTAGCCCCTACCTGAAGATTGATGCTCATAATATGGAGGAATAGTGAATGACTCTGGGAAAAAAAAGAGCTCAAAAGAAAAATTTCTGTGACAAAATTATTGAATGATAAAAATAAACAAAACCTGGGAACCATTGTTCTGAGTCATCCAGGTGACCTTAATTTTAATGAAAGTGTATTGGGATATCTTAATCCTCTCTCCAGATATTGAGGGTGATAGAAGTTGATGTGTTTGCCCCTTGCTTAGAAGTAAGCAAAGGCATCCTTCAGGCTGTATGCAGAACCCTTAGGCAGGCTGCTAGTCAGAGATATGCTAGTAAATGTTTAACAATCAGCTCAGGGAGGAAGCAAGGGTTAGATTGTTCCCATGACAAGCTTTTAAATTTAATTCACCTGATGACCATTTTCACCACCACTTTGAGTATAAATGTTCAATAAAACCATAACTCAAGCCTTGATTTCCAGTTTTTCCTGATTTTTGAGGTGTAATATTCTTTTTTTTAATATATTTTATTTGATCATTTCCAAGCATTATTCGTTAAAGACATAGATCATTTTCTTTTCCTCCCCCCCACCCCCCATAGCCTACACATAAGCCCACTGGGCATTAGATGTTTTCTTGATTTGAACCCATTGCTTTGTTGATAGTATTTGCATTAGAGTGTTCATTTAGAGTCTCTCCTCTGTCATGTCCCCTCAACCTCTGTATTCAGGCAGTTGCTTTTCCTCCGTGTTTCCACTCCCATAGTTTATCCTTTGCTTATGAATGGTGTTTTTTTCTCCTGGATCCCTGCAAGTTGTTCAGGGACATTACACCGCCACTAATGGAGAGGTCCATTACGTTCAATTGTACCACAATGTATCAGTCTCTGTGTACAATGTTTTCCTGGTTCTGCTCCTCTCGCTCTGCATCACTTCCTGGAGGTCGTTCCAGTCTCCATGGAACTCCTCCACTTTATTATTCCTTTTAGCACAATAGTACTCCATCACCAACATATACCACAATTTGCTCAGCCATTCCCCAATTGATGGGCATCCCCTCATTTTCCAGTTTTGGGCCACCACAGAGAGCGCAGCTATGAATATTTTTGTACAAGTCTTTTTGTCCATTATCTCTTTGGGGTACAGACCCAGCAGTGCTATGGCTGGGTCAAAGGGTAGATATTCTTTTGTTGCCCTTTGGGCATAGTTCCAAATTGCCCTCCAGAATGGTTGGATCAGTTCACAGCTCCACCAGCAATGAATTATTGTCCCTACTTTGCCACATCCCCTCCAGCATTCATTACTTTCCTTTGCTGTTATGTTACCCAATCTGCTAGGTGTGAGGTGATGAGGTGTAATATTCTTGCCAGAAATTTGCCAAGCCTTGCTGAGCTAGATTCAGCATGCATGTTGTTGCTTCTAGGCCACTATATTCTGGATTGGCTGTTGGACCCAATTCCTTTTCTTTAGAAAACAATCAGAATATTTGGGTAGCAGATGATATTCCTCTCCATCTTTGCCTTCCCTGGTCAATTAATAAGCATTTATGAAGTACCTGGTGTCAGAAGTCAGGGAGGACTAGCCCTGGTTTCAAGGTTTGCTGATCCTTTTCAGGATTCCTCCATCTTTGGTGTCCACCTGTCACCCAACTTTCACTTGTGGCTCCAAGATGCTCAGCAGCCACACTCCAGTAAAACTGATTCCAAAGATGGGCTAAAACAATTGAAGATAACTGACAGGTTTCAAACCCTTTGGCAATTTACAAGGAACTGAAGATTTCCCTTTGCAGAATGGGCAGATGAGAACAATTTGTTCCATTGGCCATGCAAGCAACTGAAACTGTGCTGTGGAGTGCTTAGAGCTTTGTCCAACACGGAAGATGCATATTCCAAGAGCATCCACTGCATCTTGAGCCATCATCACTCTTCTTGACTTTGGGACCTGAATGACTCTGAAAGAGACAATGTGGTTGATGACTTTTAGCAACTCTGCCTCACTGAATCCAATTCATGTGCAAGTCAAGACCACCCCTTGGTGACACTGGTTCTCTTCTGAAATAAAATTGAATGCCTGTAGGTGCCAGAGACATCTGAGGAGGTTACCATTTACCCAGGAGAGACAATTTGCCCTCATTAGAGCTAGATACAAAATAGATAAGTGGTTCCTAAAAATGGAGTGAATGAAAAAGAAGTTAGAGTACATTGGGGTTGCAGAGCTTTAAAAAGCTATTTGACTTGGCAATTCCTGCCCTAGAGAGGTTGCAATCTTTTGTGAAGGTGCTGCTTTCTATTGACTCTGGGACTAGGAACTGAATTCGAGAACAGCATCCTTCAGAGTCACAATAATTGGCAAACTCCCTCAGTCTCTAGGACTTATCTCCAACTTCCCCTTCCTTTCCATTAAATATTAAGGAGTCAGAGACAACTTTTAAAATGTTTCCCTAAATATGCATAGGATTAGCACATTTTCCTTGGCAAGGAGTGCTTTTCCTTGTTTTTTTTTCTTTCTTTCATAAGATTTCCCCCTCTCTACAGTCTTTCTTGTTTTCCTCCTGAAACACTTCCTCTGTTTCTCTTTTCCTATCAACTGCCCCTATTCTATTTATTCCCTGTACTTCAGCCTTCTCAGCACATCCCACCCTTAGCCTTTTGGTGCTACTTTCTTTACAAATTGTACAGCATGCTTCCTTCCTGTTTTGCATTCCATAGGACTCAGAGGAATCCTAGTGGAAGTGCATCGACAAACACAAGAAACCAGTTTCAAATGGCAGGCGTATTTTATAATAGAATCAGGATAAATGACTTGTCGGTTAAGAAATAGCACCACCTGGTTCTAGTGTGTAGAATGTAGAATATAACAATCTGTTGGGAGGGTAGCCATTGCCAAGGCATTTAATATAGAATTAGCATGGGATTCTTCATTTAGATTGGGAGACTAGAAGTTTTCATTTGATGACTTTCACCTGCTATAACCTTAGGCAAATGAAATATCAGCTGTTGGTTTATCTTGGCAGGAAGGAGAGGTGGGCTAGGTTTGTAGATTTAGGACTATGATATAAAGTGTTCAATTCTGGGTTCCTTGAGTCCTTGGTTAGACCTCTTAATTTTCTAGTGACAGTAAGTTGTCTCATTCAGTGTGGACTAATAATACCTCTGCACTTTTATATAGTACTTTAAGGCTTTACAAAGCACTTTCCTTACAACAATCTTTTGAGGACAGTGAGCAAGTATGTTATTGTCCCTATTAGTATTATTATTATTTTAGTCATTTTAGTTGTGTGCAACTTTTCATGACCCTATTTGGGTTTTGTTTTGTTTTTTAGCAAATATATTGGACTGGCTTGTTATTTCCTTCTCCAGCTCATTTTATAGATGAGCAAAAAAAAATGAGGCAAACAGGGTTAAGTGACTTGCTAGGATCACATAGCTAGGAAATGTCTGAGACTGGATTTGAGTTCAGAAAGATGAGTCTTCCTTACTCTTGGCTCCATGCTCTATCCACTGCATTCTCGATATTTTACAGATGAGGAAAAGCTTTGAAACACTGGAGCTTGTTCAAGAACACACATGATCACACAACTAGTAAATGACTCATTCAGAATTTGAATCAAAGTTCTTGATTCCAAGTGTAGCAGACTGACTCTCATGATGTCTGAATAAAGGATACTTATTTGAATTCTTTTAAAAAGTGTCTGCTTTGTTTCATACTTAGATCTAATGAAATCAACAGAGATTCTTCAAATCCGACTACACACACACACACACACACACACACACACACACACACACACACACACACACACGATACTAGATAGCATAGTAAATAGAATACTGGGCATAGAATAAGAATACTCATCTTCCTGAATTCAAATCTGGCCTTAGATACTTACAAGTTATGTATTCCTGGGTAAGTCACTGAACCCAGTTTAGCTCCATTCTCTCATCTGTCAAATGAGCTGGAGAAGGAAATGACAAACCAGTCCAGTATCTTTGTCAAGAAATTCCAAAAGGAGTCAAGAAGAGTCATACAGGACTAAAAAAATGACTAAACTACAAAAGTGTAACACAGGTAGCTCCGACCATAGTCTAAGAAGTATAAACAGTGGGGTGGAAAAGCCCTGAATAATGGTAGAAGATAAGCCATAGATTAAAATTTGACTGTATTACATTCTTTAAGGGGAAAGGAGATTTTGATGAAAGGCTGGGGAAAAGCATACATGATAAATTTGGCTGAACATAAGACTAATTCCAATTTTACCTGTTAATAGAATCTGAATTTAACTCTTACCTTGGTGCCATATTTCTGTAAGTAAAGGTACCAGATGCCTTTTTCCTATTGATGACACCTGGGGAAGCTACAACTTACTCTTTTTGTAATGCTGGCTCTGAAGAGTAGAATTTATTGTCTGTTTCAGGCTCTTTGTATTAGATCAGCCTTTAAGGAAAGATTAGGTGATTGCCTTTATGGAATATTTGATTCTAAATATTTCCTCATAGTTAAAAGAAACATATGAAAGAAATCTGTGGTTTCAGATCTATGATGTGTAGTTCCTGTGGGAACTCCTCACCTCATACTTCTTCATTAGAGTTGTTTGAAGTTCATAGAAGTTAAATGACTTTCCCATAAAGGCAACTAGATGGCACAATGGATAGAGTGCTGGGCTTGGAATCAGGAAGCACTAAGCTCAAATCCCACCCCAGTCATTTCCTCACTGTGAATGGACAAATCATTTAACTGCTGCCAGCCTCAGTTTCCTCATTTGTAAAATGGGAATAATAATAGCACCCACCTCTGAGAGTTCTTGTAAAGAATAAATGAGATATTTATAAAATGCTTAGCATAATGTTTGGCATTGTGGTCATATCATAAATCCTCATTCTCCTTCCATGCCTCCTCCTTTTTCACTGCTAATGCTAAACCTATTTTGTATTTATTGCTTTATATTAATGCTGCCTATATGTATTTCTATTAAGTTCCTTGCAAGGAGAGATCATTCTCTATTTCTAATTGTTCTAGTCTTCTAAGTTTCCATCTTTTGATGTCTTTGTCTCTATGCTTCTGTCCATTTTTTCTTTACTTTCTCTGTCTCTGATTCTATGTCTATATTATACACATGCATCAGTATATATACACACGTGCACGTGCAATTAAACATATACACACTCCATCAACTCATGTGTACATATATGTGTATGAATGTATATTGGATAGCTCTTCCTGGGTGCTCTGGTGACACTTCAAAATCTAATATTTTCTAAGTTGGGGGCTCAATTTCTCTTTCTAAAAAGTACCTATCCCTCCTCTAAATCTCAGTTTCTGTTAAGTGCATGAAACCACCAAGTTCACCCTGGTTTATTAACTCAGATTTATCTCCAAGTCTTCTCTCTTCCTTTCCCCTTCAATCACTGCCTAATAGCTAATCATCTGCAATATCTTGCTGATTTTTACTTTCATAGTATCACTCCCATCTACCTCTTCTCCTTTCATGTGGCCAGCAACATACTTTTTTAGACTTCTATTACATCTCACCTGGATGATTGTAAAAGCCTCCTCATTGGTATCCTGCTCTCCACAGGAAGGCTGCAGTTGTTCCCCATTGACCATAAGAGAAAAAACAAACTCTTTTGCTTTCCATTTAAGGTCCTCCACAAAAAAGTCTCCCACTACTTTCCCTGCCTTCTTTGTAAAGTCTATATTGTGGCCAGAATACATTACTGTTTCTGGAATGTGATATTTCATCTACCGGCTGTTCATTTTAAAGAAGTATCCATTCCCCTTGCATGGACAACACTCCTTTCTCAGTTCCTTATCTCACAAACCTTGCCTTCTCTAAAGATTCAAAATTCTGGGCAGGAAGTCTTAGGACTATGGGGGGGGGATTTAATTTTTAAAAGGTTGGACTTGATTAATTAAGAGTGCAGTCACCAGGAATTTAATTAATTTCAAAGAGATTTTATTTACAATTTATTTACAAAATGTAATCTTGTATTACATAATATTACATATTATGTACAATACATAATATATATATAAATAATATAATACAATACATAAATATTACAAAATGTAGAAAGCAAGAAATCAGAGAGAGGATAAGGTAAGATATCTAGCCTGAGCGCTAAGTAATTTACTCCTGGTCCCTCCAGGCAGGGAGAATTAGTTTCAGCCAACCTTGGCAAAGCCAAGGAACTAGACAGTTTCTCAAGAGGATAGGTCTTTCCTGAGGTTTCTTCAGAGAAAAGCCAGCAGTTAAGAGTCAGCTTTTTCACTCACCACATGTCAATCCAGTCAACAGATATTTCTGCCCCTCTTCACCAGCCTCAACTCAAAGCATGAAGAATTCCATCCAGCAGTAGAAATCCAAGTTGAACTCTGCTCCAAGAATTACAGTTCCAAGTCCAACTCCACTTTTAAAAACATTTTTTCTTGTCACTTCCCCTAATTCCAAATTTACCAATCACAGCTGATGCTCTGCTCTAGGACTGTCCAGAACATAGTTAGTTGATTCTGATTTGTTACCCACTATCTCACACGTGGGTCACAGACCTCCCACTTCATGATTAAGTGGGATATTTGCACTTTTGGTGATTAGATCTAAATAGGCAGATCTTCATACTTAACTATTTTTTTTTTACTTTTAAGTAGGGTGTTTACACTTATGAGGATTAAAATCTAAAATAAGCATCAGTTACAATTTCAATCTTCACAATCAGGGAAGAGCTAAGTACCTTCATTGTTATAATCAGGGGATATATAAATTTAATCTTCACAGAAGCTAGGTTCAAATTTCACCTTCAAACATTGGTTAACCTTGTGATCCTGGACAAATCACTTAATTTCTCTATTCCTCAGTTTTCCCATATATAAAATGAGAGGCTTGTATTTCATGATGTCTAAGGGCCCATCTAGCTCTAAAATCTATAATCTTATCTGCTTAATTCTATCTCCCCCATGAAATTTTCTCTGATTTGCCCTTCAATTTTCCTTGCATTATACTTAATCACATTGATATTGCATCTTTACTCCCCTTTAATCCTCCCAATTGACCTCCCCTCTTCCTATGGAAACTCTTTGAGGATTGAGACTATTAATATATATCCATACATATTTTTTTTTCTTTTTTCTTGCCATGTAGGAACAAAAATATAGAAAATTTACTGAATTAATTATACATCAATTGTGTACTAGAACAAATAGATGCAGGATTATACTGGTACCCAAGAACCAAATGAAGAACCAATAAAGAACTGAAGACAGGCCTCTCTTATACAAGTAATGGAACCTTCTTTGATGATTTATAGAAAAGCATAGCCATGATGTGAACCACATAGAATGAGTAGATTTGGTTGGGACTGTGATGCTCACTGGTAAATCATGAACCATTGAAACAAAAACTTCCTTTCTCCTGTGCCTCTGAAAAGATCTGTCTCTTGATTCCAGGGTCTCTAGCTATCCTCCTTGCATCTTCCAGAGCAAATGAAACCAATCAAAGCATTTTATAGAGGGTGTCTACTTAGTCCCCTGCTTAATTCAATCCAGATGGAGTCTAATTATCAGGGTCTTATTACTCACTTGCAATAATTTTCTATGAATGAAACTTTGGAGCCATGTTAAAATTTTATTTCAAGGTCAGAATTGGTTTACTTAAAAAAAATGAGATTTCCCTTTGGAGTGTTTGGTTCTCCTGTAATTTAGGAATTCTAAAATTTCTTTCATTTAAAAAGGATGGGGGAGTGATATGTTGTTTCCTTCCAAATTAAATTGAACTAGTTTAAGAGATTTAACAAGTAAAAGTATAATCATACTTTATTTTGAAAGCTAGAGCCAGCAATCAAAGTTATAAAATTATCTTCTATAATAAAATGTTAAATGATATTTGAAATAAAATTTGTTCATCTGAACTAATAGGTAATCTTCTCAGGTGCCTTTACAAAGTATCACTCAGTGGTGGATTAACAGACTATAGGACCCCCACACATTTTTCTAAAAGTAGCAAGCAGTAAACTTAAAAAAAAAAAAACCCCACACATCTCAGCTGTAATACAACAGTTTGATTCCTAAAACCGATGTTGTGAAGTCTTCAGGAAATTACAGTGATTATGAAATAGGGAAAAATTAATTCACTCATAAAACAGGTGTCCTTTGTGTCTGTGAGCTTTTAAGCTACTATTCATGTTGCCACATTTTTCTCTTTTTTCTCTGTCTACTTTCTTAATTTCAAGCTAATTTGTCCAACTTCAGAAAGAATTTCTTTAGACATTCTCTGAAAAGTCACCACATTATAAGGTTCACTTTTTAAGAAGAATACCTATGAGTACACAACTAGTTCTTTTCAGGGTCTGGGCCGAATGCCACATGCTTCTGAAACTAGTTCTGAATTCTTCTACCATTATTTTTATCTGGTATTTACTTACCTATGAACATGTAGCACCCTGGGAGAATGTAAATTCCTTCAGGATAGTCACTGTCATATTTTTGTCTTTGTATCCTGCCTGGGACAGTTCCCTGGGCATAGTAGGCACTTCAAAAGTGCTTATTGATTGATTCTGCCTATAGTACCAAATATACATTGAAAACAGAATTTCTCTCTCAGAATTTTAGAACCATAATTTCAGTGGGTCATTGCTATGATCAAGTCAACTTCTCTGCCCTGGCCACGTTTAATTTTTTTTAATATTTTTCCCAATCACATGTTAGCTACAATTTTTAATAATCACTTTTGACATTTTGCAATCCATGTTCTCTCCCTCTCTCATCTCTACCTTCCCTGAGATGGCAGGTAACATGATATAGGTTAATACATGTGCTATCATACAATGCATATTTCCATGTTTATCATGCTCTGAAAGAAGACACATGCCACTTATATATGAAAAAAAATTCACAAAGGAAATAAAGTAAAAAAATGATTTGCTTCAATCTGTACCTGGCTACATTTTTTTAAAAAATGATGTTGGGTTCAAAAGAATAGCACAAATATTATAAGGACCTGTGAAGAGAAAATGTTCTTGTAAAATGGTATCTTGTAGCCTGAGTGATGAGGAAGTAGATTTGTAAGACTGAAGGATAGTCCTATTAGCTTTGCTCTTCCATCATGGTCCTGTGGTTATTTATGTACAGCCCACTTTTTGCAAACCAACCACTTAGGCTTCAGTGTTTTAATCTATCTATAATCTCTCTGGAATGGGTACTTCCTTTATCAGTGCACAATGAACCCATTCATGGGCTGCCATCCTGTGCAACTGTCATTCTTGTCTGTTTATAATTCTCCTTGGAGGACCCATCTAAAAGGCACTTGGGGAAGTGGGCTGGGAAAGGGAGTGGAATTGTGGTTTGGGAGATCATTCAGATGGTGAGTGGAGCCATGGTATGGTAGGATGATCCTTTACTATTCCATCTCCTAATCAAGTAGTAATGGTATCTTTTACGTGGCTTTTTCATGCTAGAAATAATTGATCTAACTTTTTATTCTCTTTCACTTACCTTGAGTGCTCCTAAAGTCCTTGCTTTTTCTCTTTAGCCACTCCATCTCCCAAGTGGGTGCATTTTCAATGGATGTTCCCCAGGCCTGAAATTCTCTCCCTTCTTATTTCTTATCACTTGGCTTCTCTGGCTTCCTATTTACTTCAGGACCCATCTAAAATCCTCCCTTCCTTAAGGAGATTTCCTGAACTTTCTCACTGTTAATGTCTTTCTTCTGTTGATTATCTCCAATTTATCCAGAGGAAGCTAGATGACTCAGGAGATAGAGCACTGGACTTGGAACTAGGAAGACGGGAGTTTAAATCTGGATTCAGACACTTCCTAGTTATGTGACCCTGGACAAGTCATTCAAGGTCTTGTTATTGTTTCATTGATTTTCAGTCATGTTTGACTTTTCATGACTCCATTTGGGATTTTCTTAACAAAGATATTGAAATGGATTTTTTTTTTCCTTTCTAAAGTTTTTCCTTTCTAAAATGAGAGAAATGGGCCATTTTCTTTTCCAGTTCATTTTACAGATGAGGAAACTTTAGGCAAACAGGGTTAAGTGTCTTGCTCAGGATCACACAGCTAGTAAGCATCTGAATCCAGATTTGAACTTGGATTTTCTTGACTACAAGCCAGATGTCCTATCCACTGGGTTGGGTTCTATCCACTAGCTGTCCTCTGCTTAAAGTCTGACTCAACTTTCCTCAACTGTAAAATAAGAATCATAATAGCATCTCTCTCTTAGGGTGGTCACGAGGCTCAAAGGAGATATAGTTTGTAATCCGTTAGCACATCTCCTGGCATGTAGCAAGAGCATATACAGCATATACTTTGTATATGGCAGTTTGTACATGCATGTTCCTTGAGAGAATTGTTTTTTTATTTCCCACACTTAGTAAGGAGCTTGATACATTGTAGGTTAATAATAAATTCTTGTTGACTGTTTTAAGTAATATGCCAGGGACTGATGCTGCCTATAAAGAAAGAACAGCCATGAGTCATTAAAAATTTTGTTAAATAACAATCAGAGGTGTCCTCTTCTATGTGAACTTGCCTTTGTGAATCGCTACCCAATCAGAGCATCAATATCCCTGTTTGACAAATAACTTTATTCGCTTGTATTAGTCAGTTTCTTGGGCATCCTGGAGGATTCTCAGCTTCTAGATTAGGATTCCTTTTCACTGCTCCACAGCTTACAGCACCAAGCCTGAAGGTCAGGAAAATGAATTTGAAAAGCTAAGTCCTTGAAGGGAAGGGAAGCTAAATGAGTTCCTTTCATCTTTATCAAGTTATGGCTTATGGAGATCTCTACAAATTATAGTGTAATTAGAACCATGGGTTACAACAACAGATGCCTGTGGCCCCATATCTATAAAACGTGTTCTGTGCCCTAGGTGGCACATTTTAACGTTTGGTAACATTTCTGATCTTTCTTTTTGATTTGCTTTCTATGTTTGCTAATTGTTAAATCTCATAGACTTGTGAATTTGATATAACGCCAAATCATTTCAATGATATTCACTGACTTGGTTTGCTTTGCATAGATTCACTGTTGAATTGATTTGTTAGTGTTTGATAACTACTTTTCCCAGTTGTGATCTCTTGGTTTTATTTAAATATAATATTTTAATAAGGATTCAAAGTGGGGAAGGGTAATACTGAATATGGGCAAAGGTATTCCATCAGAAGTGACTTTAAAAGTTGTCTAATTCTCTACCAGTGTTTTAGAATTAAAATAGTTTCATAATAGATTTGTGAGAATTATGCCCAAACTGTGTGAAACATTAACAGACCTTTATGTGCTGTTCATTCCTTTTCTTGACATCTCCAAATTGGATATGTCTAAGAATGGATTTTTTTCCTTTCTAAAATGAGAGTTATGGGCTAATTTCATTATGGAGTTAAAAAAAATTCTCCTAGTGGCTACTATATTTGAATTAAGGTTGCCAATATTTAATTCAAATAATTACATTTTTAATAATCTGAAAGCTATTGACTAAGTTCTATATATTCTAGCAACTTCATTATTGAACTCTCATATGTATGCATACTATATATGTGCAAGGTGTATATGGTGCAAATTCAGGCTGAATTTGTGAGTAGTTTGATTCACATTTAAAGAACAAAATTTTGTTCGGAAAGAATGCATACTATGAATGACAGTGTTTCATTTTCAAATTATCAGAAGAAATTTTAGTGAGGGTATTTCTTATAGAAATGATCAATGATTCAGCTAACATCAGTTGTTAGCCTTCTTTAAATGCAAAGTTTGTTCTTGTGCTGACACTCTTGTCCTCAGCCTAATAGCTTGTTTATTTACTTGGAATCTGCTCCTTTCAATAGTGGCTATTGGCACACAGAAGATTAGTTTTAGTGAGTATGTTTAAAGAAAAAAAAATTGGCAATTCGACCCTCCCAAATCTGAAGCAAATTACAAAATTTGAGGGGGTAGAAGGGAGAGTTTAGAACCCAGAATGAAGATAGGAAGGAAGGAAATAAATATTAAGTGTCTTTTGTATGTCAGGTACTGTGTAAAGTGCTTCACAGATATTATGTCTTTTGATAATTAAATTATTGAGTCACTGTGTTAGGAAAATATGTAATATAAAGACTGTTGTTGGCTTTTTGGTGGCTATCAGTCATTACTACCTTGTCATGGCAGCCCAAAGACCATATCACTTCAGAATGGTTTATATATTAGACTTCTTTTATTCGAAGAAAATGAAATCCCAAGTCGTATTTCTCTATATACAAATAATTGGCATATATACATCTCATGAGAACTAATACACTGATTGAGTATGAATTAGTAGTTTTTAAATACCAGATTTATAAGTTTCTTTGTTGGTTTTTAATGTTTCCTAAAGAAATTCCTTTTGAGACAGGTAGGTGGCTCAGTGGATAAAGAGCCAAGACTATGGATGGTAGGTCCTTGGTTCATATTTGGCCTTAGACACTTCCTCGCTATGTGACTTTGGACAAGTCACTTAACTCCAATTCCCTAATTTTTACCACTCTTCTACCTTAGAACTGATACTTAGTATTGATTTCTTAGACAGAAGGGAAATGTTTTATTTTTTAAAAGGGAAATTCTTTTTGATGAAGTGTAAACTATTATATTTTTCTGTGGAAAATTAAACACATCACCTCAAAAATGTAACTTACTTGCTCATTTTGGAACATATGACCAGTGGCAGATAAATGTCTTCTGAAGATCATATGGTAAGAAATGGTATTATTCTGAAATTTTAATAAATATTTTATATTATCAAATGGTTATTAGTATACACCAAAGAATTACTCATTTTCAACATTTCCCACCATAGTTGGAGCACAGTTCTTTTTTACTTTCACTTCATAGAGTCCTCCCTCCTTCACTCCCTCCCTCTTTTCCCTCTCTCTCCTTCCTTCCTTCCTTCCTTCCTTCCTTCCTTCCTTCCTTCCTTCCTTCCTTCCTTCCTTCCTTCCTTCCTTCCTTCCTTCCTTCCTTCCTTCCTTCCTTCCTTCCTTCCTTCCTTCCTTCCTTCCTTCCTTCCTTCCTTCCTTCCTTCTCCTCTCTTTCTTTAAAATATATCTCAGGATTTTGAGGCAGAGTCAAGATGACAGTTTAAAGATAGCAACAGTTCAGACCTCCACAAACCCTTCCTCACTGATCAAAAACACAATGCTTCGAGGCAACTGAAAACCAATCTAACAATAGGGCAGAACTGGGGAACCCTCCTCCTGGAACCAACTTAAAAGGTATGCCCCCCAAAAAGACTGAATTCAAGAATTCACGGATTTAAGGGGAAGGAAAAAGAAAGGTCCCAGGACCCCACCCCCACCTACACTGCTGAGCCTCCTGCAGTGGCTGGAATCTCTGGGTGGGCAAAGGCACTAGTCTGGAGGGAGTACCTTATTGGCACAGCTGTACCAGGCTCAGGGTATTGAACACAGGCAGCATAGAGGCAGCTGGGGGAGAAGTGCAGAGCAGCCAGCCTAGTCGAAGCCAAGACAATGCATCTGCCCCCACTCCCCCCTCCTCCCCTTTAGGTTTTGGCCTCAGGGCACAGTCAGCTTTGAGATTAACTCAAGCTCAAACTCCAACAATCATACCCCCCCCCCCACTACATCTGAGAGCCTTGCTGACAAAGCTCCATGGGGCAAAGGCATCAACAAACTAAAGGCAACAACTTTGATAATAGGGTGGGAAGCCCAGCTCCTTCTCAGATTCTGCTGTCAGCTGGGGAAGATCTGACTAACCTGATCAATCAGTAGAACAGAGAAGCCCCTTCAGGACAGAACAACCCAAACCCATAGATCCAGCACATAATGAAAGGAGCAAGATTACAGGCAACTACAGGAGGGAAAGAAGGGGAAAATATGAGTAAACAACAGAAAAAGAAAAAAAAAGACATTACAATCAACAGCTTCTGTCCAGGCAATAAACAAAAGAGAATCAATAGAACAGAAGAAGATTAAGGAACACCAAGCAAAAACACAGAAACTCCAGCGAATTGGACACAGGCTTTGGAACAACTCAAAATACAATTAAAAAAATAAGAGGCTGAAGACAACTGGGAAAAGATCTTAAAAAGCAAGATAAGTCATCTGGAAACAGAGGTACTTGAACAAGAAAAAAGTGTCTTGTAAACCAAAATTAATGAGATTGGAAATGAGGCAAAGAAGATAAAAGATCATAAGGAGAAGGATGACCAAAAATCCAGGGATGAAATTCAGTCTTGAAAAACTAGAATACAACAACTAGAAGCAAACGACTTCACAAGGAAGCAGGAAACTATAAAACAAAATTTTTAAAATGAAAAAATTGAGAAAAACATGGAAGACCTGATCCTCAAAATAAAAGATTTAGAAAACAGGTCCAGGAGAGACAACTTAAGAATCCTTGGACTACCAGAAAATTATGACAAAGGAAAAAGCCTGGACATCATTCTAAAGGAAATTATCCAAAAAAACTGCCCCGACATTCTAGAGCAAGAGGGAAAAGTAGATATTGAAAGAATCTGCAGATTCTTAGTACAGATTCCTGTACTTAGTCATCAATTAACAATACCCAGAAATGTTATATAGCAAAATGCAAGAACTACCAGGCCAAGGAAAAAAATATTACAAGCTCCTAAGAAGAAGTCATTCAGATACCATGGAACCACAGTTAGGATAACACAGGATCTGGCTGCATCTACACTGAAGGACCAAAAGGGATGGAATATGGTATTCTGAAAAGGGAACTAGGTCTACAACCAAGAATCAGCTACCCAGCAAAACTGACTATATTCTTCCAGAGGAAAATATGGTCATTTAATAAAATAGAAGACTTACAGGCATTCATAAAGAAAAGACCGGACATAAACAGAAAATTTGATGCCCAAACACAGAACTTAGGAGAATCACCAAAAGGTAATAAAGAAAGGGGGAAAACAAAAAAGAAAAAATCCCCTTTTTAAGGAACCCAGCAACTTAAAATGATTGATATCCCTACAAGAAAAGAGGATATTGGTAGCCCTTAAAAATTGTTATCATCACCTGGTTAGCTAGAAGAATTAGACTTAGAGGGAACAATGACCAACTGTATAGGATGAAATACCAAGACATAAATATGTATATATTAATGCATAAATATATATATACATAAATATATACATATATATTTATATATATATAACTAGGGGTTTAAAAAAGAGGTTAATACTAAGAGAAATGGGAAAAGAGAAAATGGAATAAATTTCCATGTCACAAAGAAGTGCATGACGGGACTGGAGGAAAACACCAATACACTGGAAGGGTAAAGAGGTTGGAGATAGAAAATACTTAATTCTTACAAGCATTGACATTGATTCAAAGCAGGAAAAAAAATCAGATCCATTGGGTCAGAGAATTGATTTGCACCCTATAGAGAAGTAGAAGGGTAACAAAGGGACTGGTGGGGAGGGAAGCAATACAAGGGAGGGAGAGAGTGGGGTGTAGTTTAAAAAGACTGTAAAGAAAATAACAGGGGAATAAGAAGGGAGGCTAGTAGACAAGGAAGTAAAATAAGGGTAGGAATTAGGGGGACTGATTAAAAACAACACTAGAGTAGAAGGAAATAGTGAAAGGAGAAAGGGCAGGACTAGGAGTGGAAATCAAAATATTGGGAAATACACAGCTGGTAATCATAACTCTGAATGTGAATAGAATGAACTCACCCATAACACACAAGCAAATAGCAGAGTGAATTAGAAACCAAAATCCTATCATATGTTGTCTACAAAAAACACACATGAGGAAGTAACAACCATAGGGTAAAAGTAAAAGGATGGAACCAAATCTATTGGCCATCAAGTGACAAATAAATAAATTTCCAAAAAAGTAAAATAAAATACATCTCAGCCATCATCTTCTTCATGAAACATTTTCGGAGCCACCCTGATACTAGTACCTAGATTCTTTGCATTTATCTAATTTGTATATATTTGTATTTATTCACTCTCTGATATCCATCTGTGCATATATTGTATCTAGTGTGTAGTATGTACTTAATAAATGTACATCTGTTTGTGCACACATTTCAAAGAATTGAAAACCATTTCACATGTTACAATTGCCTCCATTTGACCTTTTGAGTTGTTGGAGTCTTTTGGTGGTCAAAACCTAGTAAGTCAAATGATAAATTGGACCTGAGTCAAAACCACATTGTATTACTTATAATAGCAGAACAGCATGTTAAGCTATACAGTAACCAACAATTCAGTATAATATGTAGAGGGTCTCCTGACTTTGGGGTTAGGAAAATAGGCTGAATCCTACCTCTTAGGAGAACTGAAAACTAGCTATGGAACCACAGACCATGTAAACATTCGGTACTTTGGTAGCTAGGTCATACAATGGATAGAATTCTGGGCTTGGAGTCAGGAAGAACTCTTGTTCCTGAGTTCAAATCTGGCTGCAGACTCTCCTAGATAAGTGACTCTGGGCAAGTCACTTATCCTTGTTTGCCTGAATTTCCTCATCTGTCGAATGAACTGGAGAATGAAATGACTAGCTACTCAATATCTTTGCCAGGAAAACTGCAAATAGGGTCATGAAGAGTCAGACATGACTGAAATAACTCAACAACAATAAAACAATGTAATGGATTTATTGCTGGCTTGTTGTATTTCACTGTTGACATGTTTTTACCAAGAAAATCTCAAATAGGGTCAGGAAGAGTTGGATACAACTGAAATGATTAAATAACAAATTTCAGTGCCCAAAGCAACTCTTTAAGATTATATGTTGGGGCAGCTAGATGGGCTCAGTGGATTGAGAGCCAGGCCTAGAGAAAGGAGATTCTGGTTTCAAATATGACCTCAGACACTTACTAGCTGTGTGACCCTGGGAAAGTCCCTTAACCTCCATTGCCTAGTGCTTACCCTCTTCTGCCTTGGAAACCGATACACAGTATTGATTTTCAGAGAGCAGATAAATTGGTTCTTTGGGGTTTTTTGTTTGTTTTAGTTTTATTTCTTTTATAGACTCTATATTATTCAAATTAGTGGACAAAGCTTCTATGCCAGGAATTTGCTTCACTCAGATCAAATTACAAGTCCCAACCAAGAAAACAAAAACAAGCCATCATTAGAAAAGACCCTGAAATGATTTAGGTGATTATATATCTGTAATTTGAGAGATGAGGAAGATGTACACAAAAAGTATTCTAATAGATTTAGGGGGAAAGCAATGAGCTTAGATTTGTGCTAAGCAATAGCAAACGGGCTTCAGATCTAGCTCAGATCTGTGTATCCAGCAAACCTGAGGAGTTTCTGTACTTTGCCACAGTGGTGCTCTTGGTGAACTTATGACTGACTTTCTCACTATGTCATCATGTGGGTTTCTGCCCTGCAGGGCATGTGATACAAAGAGTTCTTTGTTAATTCTAGGTTGAACCCCTATACCTCTAGAAACTTAGACATAAAATAACTTGGGGGGTCTCTTCAGTATCCACCTACTTCTGTCTATTGGATTATCTATTTATGGCTCAGACCCCACTTGGGCATTTGTACAAGTAGATAGGATAAAGAAGGAAGAGGAAGAAACACAGAAAATATTCTATGCTTTCTAGCTAACATATTTGCCATTTATTAGTTTGCAACTTAATTTTTCTAAAGAGATTCTCAATTACATTTAACTCTGGGCATGCATATGTTCTATGTTTCTCTTCCTGTCCATCCTCCCTATCCTTTCCTCCCCATCCCACAACCTCCCAATCTAGGAGTAACCTGTTGACTAGGATATTTCTACTATGTTATTATAAAGTTGGGGACTCCGAAATTAAAACATCTTTAAATAATTTATTTCAGCAGGACTACGTTTTATTAAAATAAATTTTAGATTGTTTTTGAAATAAGGTCCTATGCAAAAAAAACAAACAAACTTGTTCTGATTGCCTATACTGTCATTTTATTTCTATATGCAATTCATTAAAAATAACTCTAATCCTTCAAGCTGCCCCATGATTTCTATGAAGATGTATTGCTTGAATCTTTGTGTAAATACATTGATTATTTTATAGACCCATTTGTTAATAATGTGCATCTGGTGTTAGAGATTCAGTGGGCTTGATAACAAATGAGATGAAAGAGGAGACAAGAATTCAGAGGCCTCTTTAGTTGCCTTGAAGGATGAGATGTCTTTTTGCCAGCTTTCTGCCAATGGGGGGCATAAATATTATGACTCTGATTTTAGGTATGAGATTTAACGGTGACATCTGCCCCCCTGCTGAGTTCAGGGTACAATTAGCTAATTAAAACAACAACAACAACAACTGTTTTCACCTTGGTGTCAGAAGAAGAGCTATAAAATACAGGCTTGGAATTGAGTTAATTTGCATGTTGACTGTAAATGTATATTTAACTCTGTGATTAATTTTTTTCCTGGTGAGTAGGAGAATCTGGCATTGTTTATACTGATGATGTTTTCTTATTATGGTTTGGAATACTTAAATCAGTTGTAATGATTCCATATGGAATCACCATCCACAGCTTTCTTCCCAGTTGGATCAATGAGGATAATTATTTGTTTACATGTGATAAGAACATATTTTTAGGGATGAGGTAAAAATAGCTTAATTCATTTGTAGTCTACCTTTGGAGAATGGCAGAAAATTTTTTTCCACTTGCTTAACATGCTTTCATTTAAAAAATAATAATATTGGAAATCTCTTGACTAGCCAATTATGCTGCTTCAGGGATATTTCCTCACAATTTCAAAATACAATTTTCAAATTTAGTAAAATTTGTGATTAAGGAACAACATGAGAGTTGGATTGGAGAGGAGAAAGTGAAGAAATGACTATAGCAGATGGGAGGTTTTTGCTATAATATGGACCTAGGCTAGGGCACGGGGAATGAGGACCAAGATCCAGGAAATGTATCTAAAAGACAGTGGAGAAACAAAGGTCAGGACTCAGAAGCTGTGAGGTATGGAAAGTGAGGGAGAGGAAAGATAGCACCAAGATTTCAGTATTGCAGACTGGATGAATAACTTGAGAAATAGGGAAGCATCAAAGAGGAGCAAATTATTGGGGGATGACAATACTCTTGGTTTGAGATGTGTTGAGTTTTGGATTAACTGAAGGGTATCTGTAGGAAAATAACCTAAAAACAACTGGACTTGTAGATCTGGAACTTAGGAGAAAAAGGTTGAGATAAGAGATGATGCCCCAGTGTCCTTGTGACAGCTGAAGTTGTTGGGAGTGAGTGAGGAGAGGGAAGGAGGTGGTGAGGGGTGGTGGTTAGGGAGGACAGAAGAGAAGGGAGAGTGTGCAGGAATGCTAGTCATGGAGAATGTTTTAATCTCTTTTAGGAATACAAAGAAGAGCAAAAAACCACAATGAGCTAATTGAGACAGAAAAGGAACAAACAGCCATTGGCTCAATGTAAAAGGTCTGATGAGGTCTTAATATGATATTTTCTAGCTTAGATAAAAATCTAAAATCGCTTTCCTTACATCTTTCAAAGGAAAGCAGGGAAAGGGGAAAAACATGATGGCTTGTCAGTAACTCGAAGGGATATTTACTTGTAATTTGCCATTTATGACATTTCATTTCTGAAGGTGGTTTATCCTTGTGGTCATTTCAGTGATTGCTGACAATTCAAGTGGGATGTGATTGATATATGTCTTAAGGTAATATAGCTGTTACCCTTGTGGAGGGAAAAAAAGTTGATATTCTGTATTTTACTAACATGATGTTCCTTTCATATCCTTCTTCTGTCAAGCAGAGTTGACCAAGGAGTAACTGATAACTGCAGGGAGTTCCCTGGGAGTTTTGTATCTGGTGTCACTTTTTACTCTCATCAAAGGATTGTAAGGACAGGGAGCTCACACTGCCTCTGGTCCTGACCTTCCTCTCTGACTGGAAGTTCATGCTGTCAGTCATTGCAGGCAGGATTCTTTCTTAGAGTCTTCTCTTGCCTCCCCAATGTTCACTGGAGGACCTTGTGCCTAAGAGGTGTTAAATAAGTGTTTATTTAATTGAATTTGTCTGGTGGGTTTCTCAGGAGATTGGGGATGGAGAGCTGAGCCCATTTTTCAAAATTCTAGCCCAAACTTTCCCTTTCAAATGAAACTTGTTGAGCTAAGCAGGAAAAATCGACCTTCCAGATTACTTTAAGTTGTAGGCCTGAGGATAGATTTATTTCTTTTGAGCATTGGAACAAGATTACCATGTAAGATTATCATTTTTTTTTCTGGGCTTCCAGAACATTACTGGACAGCCTTTTTGGTGATTGTCAGAGAACTCAGCAGGGATGCATCTTAGATTAGTCAGGGCAGAGCTTCTGAGGCAAAGGTGATTTCAAGGTTGGGAGAAGCCCTGGAATTCCCTGTGTTATTCCAGTGAAATGAGATGGGGGAGGAACACTACTGAGCAGAGACATGACTCCAGAAAATTCCTTCTATTATGACAAGAAGGATGGAATTTTCAGATGTGGAGGAATAATTGAATTAAGGAGTTTATGGATAAAAATCCCCTTTATTCCTCTTTCTCTCCTATCATTTTCGGAATTAAAAGTGAAGTAGAAAAGAGCTGATAATAAAATTACGAAGATGATCCTATGAAACCCTAACCTATGAGATTCTAATGGGAAGAGAAATGTCTCAATCCTGACATTTCATGGCTGCAAAATTTTTATGCATGGCTATAGCAGAATAAATTGAATCGCCTAGTGGTAGCATGTGCACTTATTAGGAGAACATCAAATGTACTTTGTGTATGTTTATAAAGTTTCAACCAGACAATGACTAAAGTAGAGTTAAACACTCTCCCTCTCCCTTTTTTGGCCATTTTTCATCACCTCACGTCCCACCTTCCCCTCTACCTTTCTCCTGTTCATTTCCCCCTTTCCATTCACTGTCAGGAAGGGCAGCCTCCGAAGAGCCACTTCAGCTCAGCCCGGCATCGGCAGAGACTGGTGGACGCCTCAGCTCCAAAAGTGAGTAGGCATTGATAAGCCTATCGACATGGGGGAGGGGGAGGATCGCCCATATTGGAGTGGACTGTCATAGTTTCTCTGTGTGTATATATATTCTAAGACAAATATATTTTTTTCTGAAAGTGGGACGTCACCTTATGGAAGGAAATTCAAGTTTGGGTTTGGGTTTATAGCCTATATGTATTAAGTATACCTGGATCCTTCCTGTTGTACCCCTGGCTACTTGCCATTGCTCCTGACATGCCCCTTGAATCTATGAAAGTTTTGTTATGTTTTTGGGAGACAGGAAAAACTAGCTCTGAAATTTTCTAAGATTTTATGCCCTTCAACCACTCAATAACCTTGCTTTATTCCATAATTTGATAAGAAGATATCATGCTCCAATGGAATATGTACCGAATTTAGGATCTGAGGGCATAGGGTTGAATCTCCTCTGGCTCTTATTATCTATATGTGACCTGAGGCAAGTTATTTTATTATTCTTAGACTTCGTTTTACCTTAATGGCAAAATGAAGGGATTGGACTGGACTAGAGGTCCCTCTCAGGCCAAGATGGATGATTTTATGGATCCATGATCTATCTTCTCAATAAGAATATTGCTTCCATCAATGCCAAACCTGCCCATTTTGTGTGACTTGTCCATTTTATTATTTTTTCAAGTTCTTATTTTCCACTAGTAGAGCAAGTAACCCCCATTGCCTAACCCTTACTCTGCCTTGGAACCAATTCACAGTATTGATTCTAAGACACAAAGTAAGGATTTTAAAAAAAATTCTTTTTTCTAATGAATTTAATAACCAGCAAACAGGAACATTTTAATATACAAAGAATAAGAAAGATCAAATGAGAAACTGGATTGTCAGATATAGATTTTGTAGTATTTATTAAATGACTAAATTTGTCATTTGGTATTTATTAAATTTGCTCTGTGGCCCCTTTATGCTTTGGATTTTTTTCTGCACATTTGAAAGATAATATGTTCATATTCTTTTTGCATTTCCATCACTAGTCTCTAACTAAATATCCTCCCTCCCTCCAAGAAGTTTTAGCTTATACCAAATGCATATGTAGCCAGCCAAAATAAACTACACATTGGTTAAGGCTGAAATGATATATCTCACTCTCTACTTCCAGTCCACTTACTTCCCTCTCTGGAGGTAGATGACATGTTTTATTATCAGTTCTCTGAAATCACAATTTTCACTACTTTGAACAGACTTCTTAAATCTTTCCAACTTGTTTTATTTTATAATATTATGGTCATCATGTAGATTTCTCCTGTGGTTCCAGATATTTCTTCCTTCTTGAGTTCACGTAAGTTGTCCATGTTCCTCTGAATTCTTCATTTCTCAGGGCATAATAATATTCTATTGCTTTCATATATCATGACCATTCTCCAATTAGCACACACTTATTTTGTTCCCAGTTCTTTGGTACAATGAAAAGTGCTGTTATAAATATTCTTGTTCATATGGATCCTTTCCCTTTGTTCTTGATCTGCTTTGGATTTGCAAATGAATTCCTGTCCAAATTCTCTATTTGCTATAGAACATGATTCTTTGTGGCC
This sequence comes from Monodelphis domestica, assembly GCF_027887165.1. NCBI lineage: Eukaryota > Metazoa > Chordata > Mammalia > Didelphimorphia > Didelphidae > Monodelphis > Monodelphis domestica. Next base: position 499,010,626 of record NC_077229.1, on the reverse strand, counting down.
CGAGTCATTCTGTTCTGGATTTTCTACTCTGCCTTTCCTGCATTTTCCCCTTCCCTTTAAGTTTAATTTCTGAAGTGCCAAACTGGACTAATTATTAGGGGATCACCTAGTATGGAATTACCTTTAGGCTGCAGGGTGCATTATTTTCTCTCTCCTTTCCTTTGCTGGTACAAAGTGGCTATGATACTAATCTGACCTAAGAGAACCTGACTTTGAATTCTAATGCTGCCACTCATGATGTATGTGCACATGCTTCTCTTTGTCTCCATCTTTTAATCTGTTAAGTTGGTAGGTTGGACAAGGTGGTCTCTAAAGTCCCTTCCAGAGCAAGGGCAATGTCTTCATATTGTGTATCATTCTGTCTCTTCCTCCCTTCAGTACTTGGTATCAGAGAACAAATTAATTAGGGTAGCCAGGTACTTCAGCAGATAGAATGCCAAACTTGGAGTCAAGAGGGCTCATCTTTCTGACTTCAAAAAGGAAAAAAAAATTTTTCTTCAGACACTTCTTAGTTCTGTGACTCTGAGCAAGTCACTGAACCCTGTTTTGCCTCAGTTTCTTTATCTGTAAAATGAGCTGAAAGGAAATGGCAAACCATTCCAGTATCTTTGCCAAGAAAACCTTAAATGGAGTCACAAAGAGTGGGATATGACTGGAAATAACTAAACTACAAACAACAAATTAACTAATTTCTTCAATTGATGCTGAGGTTATTTTTGGAGAAAATCATGATTTTATCTCCTGGATAAACTTTAACAACTACTTGCTCTGAGAATGTCACATGAATAGATTCTACAGTATCACCAAATCGGTTTAAAAGGTCAGTTGCTTTTCTGGGGGGAAATATAGCTTAGTTGGTGCAAATAGTATAGATTTGACTGTGGTCCAGGGCATCTTTCCTAACATTTATGAGGATGGTGCGAAAGAGCATAGTTACTATATGGATATAGTATTCAGACAAAGGCAATGGAAATGCTTGTTTATGGTCAGTGACCTTTTGCTGTAAGCCACTTAACTAAGAATCCACTCTAAATCATTTTCAGTTCCATAATCTAAGGAATTTAAAAACATAGCATAGACCCATGATACTGAGTATCCTTTCAGTAGGAGATGAAATTAAAAATTTACGTAAACTTCCCACTCAGTATTCTAAATATATGGATTTTGTTACCTATCTAAATTTGTACCCTGGGGGAAAGATAGGATGATAGAAAATTATTGTGCTTGATTAATATCGCTTCCTTGACTTAAGGGCTTATTATAACCATTCATTCATTCAGCAGAAATTTGTGGAGGATCTTCCAGGGTTCAGGGTCCCAAGGGAGTCCAAAAGAAGGAAATGACCCCCTGCCTTCATAGAGCTTAGACTATTTGCAAAATCATATATACAGTAGTTAAAATGGGCATTAAATGTGAAATTACAATGAGATCGTTATGCCCTGCAATAGGAATTCCAAAAGCTCTGAGAGGATAAAGGAAGATGTCATTTGCAAAGTGGTATTAATGAATTGCATTATTTCTATACTTCTAAATTAATCTTTTTACTTGTCAACCATACTTTCTTCTTTCTTTCTTCACTATACTTTGTGACAATCCACTTTTTAAAATTTGTTTTATTAATGGATTTTAATATATCACTGCCTATGAATATCTTCCTCCTATATTATTACTATTATATTATATTATTCCTATATTATTATATTATTATATTATTCCTATATTATTCTATGTTATTACGTGTCTGTGGACGAGCAAGGGGCAATAGGATAGAGGGCAAAAGGAGGCTAATTGTCGCTTTGTTTTGTTTTAGGATTGGGTCAGCTGGAAATAGATTGGCCACTCACAGGCTCCCCCTACTTCTGGGGGAGTTTACCATATTGATACCAAACTTTGAACCAGGCCAGATTAAGCCATATTGCAGCTTTGAATTTCTGGGTTCAAGGGATCTCCTGGCCTCATTTTCTCCAAAAATAGGATTTATAGGCATACAATTAAGCAAAAAATTAAGAACAACTTTGTGATAGTGATTACAAATGACAGTGTGTCATGTTCCAGAACTGTTGTTCACTGCCTCTCTGCCAAAAGGATATTGGTGTGTTCTGATATCTCTGGAACAACCATTAGCTGTTGCACTTGTTCCAAATTATATTATCTTTTCCTATTGTGTTCATTTACATCATTGTAGTCACATGTAGGCATTGGATTCTCTTGATTCTCCTTTAGTCAGTCCTTACCACCTGAAAATATTCTTTAAGTATGATATACCCCACAAGCTAAGAATCCCTTTTAAAAATAATTGATTTGTTTTTTTGTTAAATTACATATTTATTTGATCAATTACATATAATAAACTTCCACATAAGTTTTCCAAAGTTATATCATCAAAATTGTCTCCTCCCTTCCCTTTTCTCCCTCTTCCCTGAGCTGGCAAGCAATTTGATTTGGGTTATATATGTATTATGTAAAACCTAATTCCATATTGTTCATTTTTGCAAGTGAATAACCATATAAAGCCAAAACCCGGAACTAAAAATCTAAATAAATAAGTGAAAACTCGCGTGCTTTCATCTGCATTCTGACTCCAACAGTTCTTTCTCTGGAGGCTGATATCATTCTTTGTCATAAGTACCTCAGAATTGTCCTGGATCACTGTATTAATGATAGTAGCTAAATCTATCACGGTTGATCATTCCACAATAATAGCAATCCCTTTTTGACAGAAGAATGATCTTGATACCTAGGTGAGAAGTGTGAAAAAGTGGGGCCAAATATGTGTGTGTGTGTGTGTGTGTGTGTGTGTGTGTGTGTGTGTGTGTGTGTGTGTGTTTGTATTTAGGATTTAGGCAACCTTGAGTGCTTCGAGTCCAGGAAAATAGACTTTTAAATCTGTTTTATTTGAATAAGTGTAAAGGGTTAGAAATAAATCAAAGGCAGTTAATGTAGCTCAGATTTGGCTAAGCTTGTCTACTGGGAAGCTGTAAAATGTCTGTTTCTATAAGACTGGGAAACTTCAAGAAGGTCCAGAGAGGAGACTCTCCCCAGTGAAAATGACTGTATACAACACACGAAGTAAGAATCAAGCAGAATGTGCTACCGGAATAACAATTCAAAGGGCACAAAACAGTTATTTGTGAAGCCGGTAAAGGCTTTTCTTAAATAAAAATCAATTGGATACAGGCACACGGGAGATGGGGGTGGGAGGAGTGGAGATGGGAGAAGGCAGAAGGACAGAAAACAACCATGGGAAAGTGTCCAGAGGATTAGGGTCCAAATCTCCTGATATCTCAGCACATAATGATGCTAAAGATTTATTCTAGATGAGCTGTCCACATAAATTGGAAGGTTCATCAGTATTGAATTTCTGATAGTGCAAAACTATTAGCTGGTACAGAGACTAATGACAAGTTAAGTCTCTGAAGTGGAGAAAAAAGAATTATAACTCAAGACTCTTGATTTGTTTAAGAAATAAAACATGCACGTGTCCAAACACACAAAAAGCTGCAGCTCCCAGAAGCCTCTCTTAGCTTCCAAGTTGTGTATTTCATCAGTCAGTTGTGGGACTTGAAAAGCCTTTGTAATCTCATCACTTTGTGACTCTTTTCTAATGGAGGTGAGCTTATGAAGCCTAGACTGCCTTGTTGGGAAAATCAGCCCTGGAGCCATCTCAGAGCAGATGTTCTACTTTTCAGAGAATTCTAAACCTTTTAGGATTGATCCTTTTAAAACATTTTTTAACCTAACCCAAGAATAAATAAATTCTGATGTCTTTGAGATCCCGAAGCTGACTGTTCAGAATGTGAACAAAGCAACTTGGTCCCTGAACAACATGCATGGCTGCTGTTTAGAACATGTGCAATAAAGCAAATGAAAATTTGTTTTCAGCTATATAAATCACAAATTTTGTTTCTGTCCATATTCTTGCTGAAAAAAAAATGTAGATTGATTTATAAAGCACTGACAGGATGGGCTTTGAGAAATATATACATTCCGTATTCATTATGCACTGAGTTTCTGGATAGTAATTAACACTCCTCAGTCCCAAGAATTATAAGAGTGTTAAAGAATAATTTATCTTTTTTGGAGTGTGGAGCACTTATCTATTTAGGGAAGTAAGAAGATGGTGAACAGATAAAGGAAGAAACCTTGTGATTTTCATCCTTTCAAGTTTCAATATTGTGGCCATTTAAAATGTACCAGAAAATGTAGCTTTGAAGAGCTTGCAAAAATGTGGGTATCTGTCTTAGTAGTTTTTAGACTGTTTGTAATCTTATTTTTGATACCAGTCCAAGATTTGTTTCCAGGAAAGAGCTTCCATTTTGGAATTAGTAGACCTATGTTTGAATTATAGTCTATTATCAACCCCCCGTGTGACCTTGGGCAAGTATCTTGATCTCTCTATGCCTTAGTTTCTTCTTCTATAAAAAGGAATTGACCTAGATGACTTCAGATGTCCCTCCAGTCATAGATTATATATATATTCTGTAACCTCAGACTAGTCACTTAGTTCTATGACCTCAGACTTAAGTCTGGACCTATTTTTCTTTTCTTTTTTTTTTTGTATGTAAAATGTCAGATTAAGGGTAAGGAGGCAGTTGATTAATCTCAAAGACCAAATTTCTATGTAATTCTAAAATTATATGATCTAGTCATTTAACAAATATTTATTATGTATCTGTCATGTGTAAGACATTGTTGTTTTAGGTATTGGGGAACAAAGAAGAAAACAGTGTTTTCAATCAAGAAGCTTCCCTTTGAGTTGTGTTTTCAGTCATTTCAATTGTGTCCAGTTCTTTGTGACCCCACTTGAGGTTTTCTTGGTTTATAATTTCCTCTCCAGCTCATTTGACATATAAGAAAACTGAGACAAACAGGATTAAGTGACTTACCAAGGAACTCACAGCTAGTAAGTATTTGAGGCTAGATTTGAACTTAAGGTTTCTTGACTCCAGGTGCAGCACTCTATCCACTGTACCTAGTTAAAAGAATAAAATATATAAAATAAAAAAATAATTTGAGAATATTTCATGGCAGAATATGAAGATTCATTAAATTGTGTGATGCTGTGTTAGTTTGGGAAACAAAGAATTAGTTGGTGAGGAAGCAATGTGATGGAATGGAGAGAGTATAGAATTAAGAGTCAAAGGGGCAGTTAGGTGGTTGAGTGATTGAGAGCTCAGTCTAGAGATGTCCTGGGTTAAAATGTGGCCTCAGAAACCTCCCAGCTGTGTGGCCCTGGGCAAGTCACTTTACCCCCATTGCCTAGCTCTTACCACTCTTCTGCCTTGGAGCCAATACACAGTTATTGCTTCTAAGATGGAAGGTAAGAGTTTTTTTAAAAGTCAGCAAATTCTGGCTCCACTTGCTAAATAATTGCTTAAGTCATCATTTACTGCCTGGGAGACATTGGACAAGTTATTCTACCAAGCTCTTTGATCTTCAGTTTCCTTTGCTTTAAAATGGGAGAGTTGTAGAAGATCACTTCCCAAGTTTCTTCTAGCTCTAAATCTATGTCTATGAGACTCTACTTGCTTATCAAAAGATCATAGCATAGGAGCAAATTGAGATGGAAGAATCACTGGCCACTGGGTCCAACTGCTTCCTATAATAGATGACAAAAATGAGGTGCAGGAAGCTTAATTGATTCTTTTTGTTCACCAGGGGCAGAATTTGAACCTATGTCATCTGACTCCAGAGTCAGATAACTAATACATAGTATTAATTCCAAGCCTAAAAGTAAGGGCTTTGGGAAAATGATATTCAGTTTAGCAAATGTAGATTTAGTATTGTTAATGGTGTTAGCTTAGTTGAAGCAAATTTATAGTCACCTAAGGTGATTACTTTGAAGGGAACAGTACTGATAATGTGAATATGCTTGGTTATGCTTTTTTCTCTCCATTATGGTAAAAAGTTTTCTATTATTTTAGGGTCAGAACTTGTTCTTTTCCCCCAATGTATTTTCTCCTATCCTTAGTGCTAGAAGATCACACTGGCCATCTGCTCTATTAAAACTCATTTCTCTTTTCTATAGTCTCATCAGACTCTTGACTCTGTTGCTCAGCTTAAATTTTACCAATAGCATCTTCCCTTATAGCCACTATAGCCTTGCATTGGCTGGTTACAATACACAGAATTTTCGCCTCTTTGAACCTGAAGGGACCTGAGAGCTTGTTTAATTTGACACCCTCTTTTTATGGTTGAGATAACTGATACTCAGAGATGTGATGCGATATGACTTTAGTGTAACATCAGACAGCAGAATTGGAAGAAGGCAACCAATCCCCAGCCTCCTGGGTCCATTGTCAAACTCCCTTAACCTTTTTATTATTAAACTCACCACATTCATTTTTCAGTTTCTATTTTAGATGAATTTCATCTGTACTTCACCATGATTATGTCAGATGATCCAGGGCAATCCTTACCCATAAAAGCCTCCCCTCCTCTGACATACCTGACAAGTAATGGTCATTAAGCCTTTGCCTGGAGAACTCCATTGAGGGACCAATGCCCAAGGCAGCCTGTTCCTTTTCTAGATAGCTCTAGTTGGCAAGAATTTTTTTAATGATATTTTCTGACCCATAATTTTCTGATTTACAACTTCCCCTCATTGGTGTTGGTTCTGCCCAGCTTAAGAAGTCTAACCACATTTTCATATGGCACACCTTCCACAAGACAGCTAAGTTCTAGTAACTCTTCCTTATTTATATTAATAAATATAAACCAGCATCTTGGCTGGTCCAACTCGGGTTTCTTCCTTGCTGACTTTTGTTTAATCTTACTCCTAGTTTCTGCTGTTCCTGTAGTTTAATAGTTTTGCTTAATTAATTACATTATCTCTCCTATTTTATTGTGTCTTCCTTAAATTCTGTTAGTATTTACTGAGACCACTATGTACAAAAGGTTGTGAGTACTGTGTTAGTAACTAGAGATACAAAGATCAAATCAATATAATCCCTTCCTTCAAAAAGCTTCTGTGGGTTTGAGAGGTTGTGGTGTTTCCACAGATAAAAATAGTAGGAAGAAGAATGTGATGATGGCAAAATCATCTTGAAAAATGTCAGAGGAAATGCTTACGACTAGATAGCATTTGGGGAGGAAGGCTTTATGAAGAGGACTGCCTAAACTGAGCTGTGAAGGAAGAGAATGATTTTAACAGGTGGAGATGATAGGGGGAGTGCATTTTAGTCACTGAGAGTAGTCTATAGCAAGGTGATTTTCCTGATATAGATTGGACTGTGTCACTCTTAATAAATGATAAATGACTCTTTTTCTCTAAGATAAGCTTTAAACTCCTCTGTTGGGTCCATTGATGGGTACCACTCTCACTTTCCAAATCTTTGCCTCCCTAAAAAGACTTGTTTTAAATATTTTTGTACATATAATATCTTCCCCCTTTTTATCTCTTTGGGATACAGACATAGAAATGATATTGCTGGGTCAAATAGGGTATATGTTGTTTTATAGTCCTTTTGACACAGATCTAAATTGCTCTTCTGAATAATTACTGAACGAGTTCCCAACTCCTTCAACAAGACATTCATGTCCCAACTTTCCCATATCCCCTCCAAGTTTTGTCATTTTCTTTTTGTCATTTGTCATAATGACTCATATGATAGGTATGAGGCGGTAACTTAGAATTGTTTTAATTTTTATTTCTCTAATTAATAGTGATAAAGAGCACTTTTGCCAAGTTATAGAAAATTTAATTACTTTGTTTGAGAACTGATTCTTCATTTCTTTTAACCATTTATAAATTGGAGAATGACTTGCATTCTTATATATTTAACTTATTTAAATATGTATTTGAGAAGTGGGGCCTTTATTGGAGAGACTAGTAAAATTTTTTTTGCACATTATGATTACTGTGATTTACTTTCCATCCCATTTACCCCTGTTTAGTATCTGACCTCCACCTCCCCCAATATGCCTTTTCCCCCTATCAACCCTAACCCTCTTCTCTTATTCCCTTCTCTTCTCTTACTTTCCTGTAGTGTCACACAACTTTCTATAGCCAATTGATTGTGTATGTTTTTATGCAGAGTAATGTTCACACATTCTCCTTACCACTTTGCTCATCTTCCCCTCCACTGTAAATGCTCTTCCATGTTTTTTTATGTGCAATATGCAATGTGTACCTCATTCTATTTTTCCCTTCTCTCTGCTCCCAATGCATTCTTCTTTCTTAAGCCTTAGATTTTTATATCATCCCTTCATATTGAACTCACACTTTTATGTATATTCCGTATAATTGCTCTAATAATAACAAAGTTCTTTGTTGTTACAATGGTCATCTCCCCATGTAGGAATGTATATAATTTAAACTTATTGAATATCTTTTGTGTTTCCTGTTTTACTTTTTATATATTTCTTAAGTCTTATATTTGAGAGTCAAATTTTCAATTCAGATCTTGTCTTTTCATCAGGAATGTTTGAAAAGTCCTCTATTTCATTGAATACCCATTTTTTTCACTGTGAGGGATTTTTCTCATTTTTGCTGGTTAATTGATTCTTGCTTGAAATTCAAGCTCCTTTGCCCTCTGGAATATCCTATTCCAGGCCTTCTGATCCTTTAATGTAGAAGCTGTTGTCTTGTTACCTTTTGACTGTGGCTCCATGATTTTTGAATTGTGTCTTTTTGCCTACTTCCAATATTTTCTCCATGATCTGAGAGTTTTGAAATTTAGCTATAATATTTTAGGAGCTACCCTTTTGGGATCTCTTTCAGGAGGTGATGAGTGGATTCTTTCAATTTCTATTTTTTCCTCTCATTCTAGAATATCGTTGCAGTTTTTCATGATGATTTCTTGAAAGATGATGTCCAAGCTCTTTTTTTTAATTATGGCTTTCAGATAGTCCAATAGTTCTTAGATTATCTCTTCTGGAAATATATTCTAGGTCAGTTCTTTTTGCCATGAGATATTCCCAATTTTTTTTTCTATTTTCCATTCTTTACATTTTTTTTATTATTTCTTAATGTCTCATGAAGTCTTTAGGTTGCACTTGCCCAATCCTAATTTTTACGACATGAGTTTCTTGAATTTTTGTACCTCCTTTTCCATTTGGCCAATTCTGCTCTCTATATATAGAGTCCTTTTCCTCAGTGAATTTGTGTACCACTTTTTTCATAGGGCCAATTCTGAATTTCAAACAGTTTTTTTCTTCATTGGATTTTTGTGCCTCTTTTGCCAATTGGCCTATTCTGTTTTTCAAGATATTAATTTCACCAGTATTTTTTGTGCCTCCTTTCCCAAGCTGTTGACTTTTTTTTATGATTTTCCTGTATTACTCTAATTTCTTTTTCCACTTTTTATTTGACATCTCTTATTTGATTTTTGAAATCCTTTTTTAATTCATCCTTAATTCTTTTTGGTCTTGAAAGCAATTTATATTTTTTCTTGGGGGCTTTCAATGCAATAGTATTGACTTTGTTGTCTTCTTCTGAGTCTAAGTCTTTCCTGTCACCAAAATAACTTTCTATATTTAGTTTTATTTTTTTATTTGCTCATTTCCCTACCCTTTTCTTTTACTTAAAAAACAAAAAACAATAAACAACTCTTAAAGTTGAGCTCTGTACCTATGGTGAAGGAAGCACTGTTTCAAAATTCAGATTCTTTGTACAGCTTCCTTTAGAGCTGGTATAGGGGATCTCTCTGCTTTTATTTCTCCCAAGGCAGTAGGATGTAAGGAGAGGTGTGTTTAATACTCTCCCACCCTGTGCTTTGGGATGTGAGTAACCCAAAGCACTTTTTTTTCCCCTCTTTGGACTATGACCAGAGTCCCTTGCTCCCCTGTGGCTGAAAGTCCTAGGGTATGCTGATGCTCCTCCTTACCTTGTAACTGAGTCCCAGGGCAACAACTTGGTTCTAGGTATGAACAATGCAACAAGAGGCTTTTACCCAGAGCTAGCAAAGAGAAGCCTGTAATTTCCTTCTTACTAGTCCTTATCATCTGTGACTGAGAGTTCTGGAAGCTTGGCTGCTTCTTTAGTTGCACCCAAGGTCTGTTGCCTCAGTGGGGCACTGTGTTCCATGTCCATCACCTATACCAAATCCCTCCTTCTGGCCTTCTAAGTTGTTTTGGGATTGAAAATTACTTCATAATGTCTTTTTTGTGGGTAATTCTGCTCTAGAATTCATTTAAGGTGTATATCATTGCTTTTTGGAGGGTAATTTAGTAGTAGAAGTCAGATGGGTTCCTGTACCATTTCTGACATCTTGACTCCCTAGAATCTTTATTTTAAAAAAGATAAATATTAGTTCTTTTAGAGGAGAGAAAAATGAAATTACATATATCAAAAATTCAAAAGAATGCTCTTGAAAGATAAATTAAAGAAATTATTAGAAACTATTTTGCCCAGTTGTATGCAAATGCAACAAACACTTTAAATGAAATGAATAGATATCTACAAAATTTAAAATATTAAGACAAAGAAGAAGAAATAGGGGTTTTAATTAACAATCTCAGAAAAAATTGAATAAGCCTTAAATTGTTTTTCTTCCCCCCCTCCCCTGGAACCCAAGAAAAGAAATGAATTACATCCATTCAAATAATCATTCATTCCAATGTTATATATACTGGGTTTTTTTTTTTCAAGGAAAAGGAGAGATGCTACAAAATCCTTTCTTTTATGCAAATATGATCTTAATACCTAAAGCAAGAAGAGACAAATCAAGTTAAAAACCACTACCCCTGCCACCAACAGCAGAAAAATATACATCAATTTATATGACTGCAGACACAAACATTTTAAATAATATGATGACAAGGAGACTATGACTTGTATATTATGCTCAAGTAAGATCTATATAGGCAGAGTTGTTTCAAATATAATATATCATTAATAAAAATAAATTTCCATGATTATAGTAAGACATAGGAAAAAGTGTTGATAAAATACTATGCTCATTAAAAAAAAAAAACAAAGCAATTAATAAGTATTTCCTTAAGATCAAGTGGTATCTTCTAAAACCAAAATCTAGCATTATGAGTAATGGAAATAAATCTTGAGCCTGTCTAATAAGTTTAGAGGCAGAACAATGTTGTCTGTTATCACCATATCTCTTTAACATAGCTATATAAATGCTACCTATAACATTTAAACAAAAGGAAGTAGCTGAGGGAATTTAGCTTTGATGCATAAGAAATAAAATTATTGATTTTGGCAGATATATTTATGTATCTAGAGAACCTACTTAAAAGAACTAAGATAAATCATCATTTTTTAATATTTTGCCAACAAATCCCAGTCATAAAAGATAAAAAGAACATCCTACACGGTGTATAGAATGTTTGGGAGTCTACCAACCAAGGTACACATAGCAACTCAATAAATACAGTTATAGAACACTGTGTAGAAATAACCTCAGGCTTAAATAATTGAGGATATTCTATTTGGACATGGTTGGGTCCTGCCAATATGATTAAAATAACATTTTTACCTAGGATTTCTATCAGTCAAGCCAAAATGTATCATTTGAGAAATCTAGAGAGAAAAAAAACATTGTTCATCCAGAGGAGCAAAAGTGAAGACTTTCAAGAGAAATACTTTTAAAAGAAAAATAAAAGGATCCCAGCAGTAATAATACTCAAACTTTACTACAATGCATCTATCATCAAAAACTTTTTGGTACTGATTTAAAAAGGATCATAGATGTTAAGCTGGACAATTTTAATGAGATAAAATAGAAAAGCTTTGCACAAATAAAATCAATGCATTTAAAATTAGAATAGAAACCTTTTAAGGGAAATACTTGATACTTCCCTGATAAGGGTCCATCATCTAAAATATATTCAAGGGAATGAATTTTTAAATGTAGAGAACTAAAAGAAGTTCACAAGGAAGCTTAGACAAACAGTTTAGCTTTGAAGGTAACATTTTGAATTTATTATATACTTTTAAAAAAGAAAGCTATACTTAATAGAGCTGTGATTTCATATGCAACCCTCTTTCTGTTCTACTTTGAATGTGGAAACATTCTATCTTACTGTCTCTGGCTTTCTCTGTGTCTCTGTCTTTATTTCTGTGTCTATCACTATTTTCTGTCTTTGTAGCTCTATCTCTTTATATCTGTTCCTATGAATTTCTCTGGGACTCTCTCTCTCTCTGTTTCTGTCTCTTTGTGACTGTGTCCCTATGTCTTTGTCTCTGTGTATCTTTGTGTCTTGATCTTCCTTAAATTCAGAATTTTTGGGGAAAAAAGCAAATACATATAATTAAAGCTTTAAATGTGACTATATTTGTATCATAGTCAAAGATAGTTACTTGGAAACAAGTGTGATTTAATTTTATCTTTCTTTGTATGTGCCTCTTAGGGAAAGCTGGAACTGGAAAAGTTTGCTTTGTGACATGTTGCTTCCATATGATGGTATCCAAAGGGATCTGGTACAAGTAGAAAGGAGACCCATGTTTGAATCAGGCTAAATCACTTACTCAATTTTACCCTTGGACAAGTCACTTAATCTGTTCCTCAGTAATGTCAATATCACATGTCCCCTCTATTTCACTAGGTTATCACAAAATACTTTGTAATCCCTAAAGTTCTTTATACATCAGATAATAATTGTACATTACTTAGTATATAATAATTCCCCATACTATCCTGCTATGTGTGTCTGCTTGATGACAATTTGCAATCAACAATTAGACCCAGTTGTAGAGCAAATTAATAATTTAAAAAGCCCAGTAACTTAATTATTCCTTTCCTTACCTCTTATAATCTTCCTATTCCTTTAGAATACACCTATCTCCATATAGACTTCCCTTACTGCAAATCCCACCCTCCCACCCTGCCAAGGTCTTCCTGTCCTTTGTTTCTTCAGATAACCTTTGACTTTGGAGTTCTCTTTTTGTAGTCTAATAAAATATAAGCTCTTTGAGGGCAAGACCTTTTTATTTTGGGGTTGGGCCTCTAATATCTAGTCTAGTATCTTACTTTTTTGTTGATGTTTCTTTGATAAGGCAGCGTGTCATCCTTTTTCGTAGGTATGTCTTAGATTCATAGAGCTAGCTGGCCTCAGAGCTGGGAAGACTTGGATTCAAATTCTAATTATGGCATATACTAGCTCCTCTTGTTGCTCTAAGCAATTCTTTCCAGAGGTTCTTAACCAACTTTCAGAATAATGCTTTAAATAAATAAAAGAAAATGCATCAGGTTGCAAAAGAAACCAGTTATGCTGAACTACAGTTGGCAGAAGTATTTTTTATAAAACAAGTTTATGAACCCCAGGTTAAGAACCCCTGCTCCTTATAATAAATTGCAGAAATGATGCTGACTTAGATTGGTAACAGAGATATCTTACCTAGCTCCCAAAGCTATTGGATTCACAGACCCAGTCCCTAACCCTTTCTCTGTTCTGAGCCATTGATTTTCTTACTATGGGGATGTCTCCCAGGATGAAAATTCTAGCTACCCATGAAGCAAATCATCTGCAACTTACACTTTTAGAGCTGTTTTAGGTTCTTAGAAATTCGGTTAAGACTTAATTTATGTTTAAGAAGTTAAACATTGTGAATGTTTAACATAACAAAACATAATAAAAATAGAAGAGAAGTTAAGACTTTCTGATTGTGTCACAGCTCCATGATGTCAGAAGCAGGACCCAGTCTTGGATCTTCCCATGTTGAGGGCCAGTATATTTCTTGGATCACATGAATAGTCACTAAATATTGAACTGAAAAAGCAGACCTGGCTCTCTGGTCCTTCTAGTGAGGCACAGATTATGAGTCCAAATAAACTTGGTTGGTAGCGAGGTGGTGCAGTGGATAGACTGCTGGGCAAGCATTCAGAAAGACTCATTTTCCCGAGTTCAGATCCTAGCCTCAGACACCAGCTCTGAGTTCCTGGAAGAGTGACTTAACTCTGTTTGCTTCAGTTTCTTTATCTATAAAATGAGCTGGAGAAGGAAATGGCAAGAAAACTTGAAATGGGGTCAGGAAGATTTGAACATCACTAAAACACCTGAACAGCCACAAACTTTTGTTAGCCAAGCTTATTGGAAAACCAAGATCTTTCAGGAGAAATTGGCACAAGAAGAATTCCTGCAGTTTTTTAAGGGAAATTTTACCCTTGGACAAGCTTTACCTTTGTGCTTTTTTTCACTTTGTGAAAACCATTCTGAAGAAGAAATTTCTTCTTCTTCCCATCCTCCCAAAACTCTTTGACTACTGGCCATTCAGCTTTTACTTCAAGATTTTTGGAGGAAGATTAACTTGGGGGAAAAGTCATGTGGCAGCACATAGCACAATCTGGACAGCAAATAGCTGGAGGGCAAGAAGGAATCTTTGACTCAAGTCAGGAATTGAGCTGTAAACTCAATAATAAATAAAAAAATGAACATTTACTTACATATTATAAAACAGATGGAGAGGATTGTACTTGAAACAGCAAAATCTTCACTTTCTTTTTAACTGTATGATCCACATGTAACTGTCAAAGCTGTCCTCTTTGTCTATGATTCCTTCCAGCCTGATCTCTTCTCAGCAATTCCCTCTTTCTTCCCTTTTTTGGAGGAACCTTATCCCCAAACTCCCCACCTTGATCCCAATAATTGGCTCTTCATACCTGTATATGCCATAGGGTAGAAGCTTTTTGAGGGCAAGGGCCTAGTACTTAGTACTGTGTACATCATAGGTATTTAATGAATGTTTGTTGAATTAAAATGAAATGTGTGTGCTCAGTAGCTACACAAAATATGACCTGAATCAATATCTATGGCATCTATTAAGGAACATTTATAGGGAAGACACCCAAGATTGAACATAGCCACCACCATATTGCTTCCCATCTCTAGTTGTTATTTCTACCTCCTCTGGCACTTACTTCATAGCTTTAACACAAAATCTTTTCACCCACCATCAAGGAGTGTACTGATGTACTCATTCTAAGCTGCAAATGTTAGCCAGTTCTTGAATCCACCAAACCACTCCTGTTCCATTTCCCTGCCCACAATGGCTTTTTTACACCATGCTATGAACTGATGATGCTATCAGATGATTCTGTGGAGCTGTGGATGGGGTTGAAAGATATCTTTCCTATGCCATTTGTGACTGATCATACTTTTACTCATCCTCCTAGTTCAGTAGCATCCTCCTCTTCTGAATCTCTTACACTGGGTTTTCCTATAAACTAGCAAATGTGGTTAACAAGAGCTGGAGTTTAAAATGGAATGCCATTGTTCTCTAACTTTAAAGAATACCACAGAGGTAAAAACAATAACATTGCTTGTCTATTTAGCTGATTTGGGGGATTTTAAAAAATGGTTGTGTTTTAAAACTATAAATATAAAAATCAATATAAACTCACTTTTTTGAGTTACCATTTCTTTATATTTAACATATGTAACATAACAAAATCCCTCTAGCTCCATCTATTATATCCTTGGATAATTCTGTATTTGCCCTTAAATACATTGGGATTTTTCTGTTGTAGCTCACTAGATTGTCTGTGCCCCTTAGCTAGTATTAACAGGAAGGGCTGTCTTAGGTAAAAATCAATGAAAAGTGATATCTCGCAGTTTATAGATGTTTGCTCCATGTATCCCCTATAAAATGCTTGATGTGTATTACACCTTTTAGAAATATTCCATTTTCTTCCCTTTTTTTTACTTAGACTCTTCATAGTTTCTCTGATTTATTTGTTTATCATATGACAGACAATGGAAATACACAGAATTATTAATCCAGGAATACAGAAAAAAGGATGGGAGCCTATGATTCAAATTGCATATGAAATTTGTTTAAAGCTCTTAGTTACTATGGATTAAAAAAATAATAATCCACATTCATATAGCCCTTGAAGGCATTTTCATTTGCATATACTCTTTTTCCTTAATTCTTACCCTAGACTTGGAGATAGACAGTGAAAGCGTTACCATGATTTAGTTGAATCTCCCAATTTCCTAATACCTGAATCAACCTAGACATGTTACTCTTCCTCACCCCATAGATCCATCAGTTGCTAGACTTAAGATTTCTGCTTCCACAATATTTTTATCTACCTGTTCCTTTTTTTGTGCTTTTTAAACTTCCAACTCAATTTCTGCCTTCATAGCCTTCTAAAGCAATATTGGTCTCTTCAGATCCCAAGTCTTTTCCCATGCTAATCTATCCTCCACCATCATTTTTCTTAAGATCAGAGCAGACTGTCCTGGCAGTCCTGACTGTCTATCTCCTTCTAAATAAATACTGATGTCTCCCTATTGCTTCTGGTTGTTTGTTGTCCTTCCTACTCAAAGAAGATTAAAATGACATCACTATGTTGTGGTTAATGTATGATGTTTTTTACAGTGACTGATCAGACCTATTGAGCTTATATTTGAGCTCAGAAGTTTCTATCATTGATAGGTCAGGCACAAATAGCACATGTGAACATTTGCATTGGAGATGTCTCTAAATTTTCTTATTTTACATTTCTTTTGAGCCACTGAAATTTCATTCTTTGAAGCTGGATAGTCCAGACAGTGTCTCTCATGTCTCACAAGTGATACCAAAGTTCTTCAGAGAAACCTTGATAGCATCCTTGTAGGTATTGCTTCTAGAATCAATATAACTATCTTTTTTAAAATGTCCATTTTAATATATCCTAATATGATATTTAACATAATATAATACATATTATTTTATGTAATAAATGATAATAAATATATGTACAGTCTATATAACATTGCCTGCCTTCTTGGGCAAGGGAAAGAGTTGGGAAGGAGGGAGGGAAAAAGAATAAGACAGATTTTTTGACATAGCTAATGTGAGAATTTGTTTCTCTTAGATAAATTGTCTTGAAAGAAAGAAAGAAAGAAAGAAAGAAAGAAAGAAAGAAAGAAAGAGGCAACTAGGTGGCTCAGTAGAGAGCCAAGTCTAGAAACAGGAGTTTATGGATTCAAATGTGGATTTAGACACTTTCTAGCTGGGTGACCCTGAGCAAGTCACATAACTCCCATTGCCTAGCCCTTACTGATCTTCTGACTTAGAACCAGAACATCATGTTTATTTGAAGATAGACAGAAAGGGTTTTAAATAAATGAATGAAATGAAAGAAAGAAATGTATTTTTACTTTATTTTTAACTAACTGTTTTTTAAATGTCCTTCCCAAACTAATCCCAATCTATATTTTCTAATTCTATTACACGTTTCTTTCATGCCAAACTGTTTTCTCTCCTCTTGACACATGGTACTTCATTTAATCTTGTTCATACCTTCACACTGTCCATCCTACAGATGTGAATTTATTCCCACCCCACAGAATCTTACTTACTGGAAGACCCAACTCAAGCACCATTTCCTGATTTCCCTAATTGCTCGTGCTCTGCTTCCTTAATTACCTTGCATTTAACTGCCTCTAATTGATTTTTGTGTTACTGGTATATGTGCATCCCTCAATAAATACTTTGAGAAAGGAGATTATTTAATTTTTATATTTTTACACTAGTACTTGGGATAGTACTTGGCAAATAAGCACTTAACTAAAATGTATTGAGTAATTTGAGGAAACTAGGGCTATGATGGATGAAGTGACTTGCTTATATTTGCATAGATTATAAAGGTAGAGATAGGACTTGAATTTCAGTCTTCTGACTTCCCCTTTCCATTCTCTAGGTTACAGTGGGAGAACTTTTTCTTAGCTGCATTTCCATTCAGGTCATACTCCTGGATCAGTAATTAGTTGGGTAATTAAAGACTGTAGTCAAGGGGAAGGTAGGTAGCACAGTGGATAGAGCAGGGAACCTAGAGGAGGGAGATCCTGGGTTCACATCTGAACTCAGAGATTTACTAGCTGTATGACCCTGGGCAAGTCACTTAACCCCAATTAGCTTGCCTCTTCTTCTGCCTTTTAATTGATATTAAGATAGAAAGTAAGATTATGGTCTAGTTTGGAGAGCAGAAAAATTTAGTTTTATTCATCATCCTTCAAACAGTTGTATTGTTCTTGTTAACCTTCGAGGTCATTATGTCTTCATTCTTGTTCATTTGTTTTAGTTGTAGCCAACTCTTCATGATCCCATTTGATTTTTTTTTTCAGAAATCCTGAATTGGTTTGCCATTTCCTTCTCCAGATCATTTTATAGATAAGGAAACTGAGGCAAACCGGGTTAAGTGACTTACCCATGATCATGCAGAAAATGTCTAAGGCCAAATTTGAACTCAAGGCTTCTTGACTTCAAGCCTGGTATTCTATTCACTGAGCCACCTAGCTGCCTTTATCATCATAGTTGACTACTTTGTGTGCCAAGATTTCAGGAGAGGAAATGGAAGAGAAATAGATGAAAAAAAAGAGAAGAAAATTCACACTATTGTTTATGGATGAGCATTCATGAAGACTTTGTGTAGATTTGATGAGATCCAAGCCCTATCCATCTATTCAGTGAAAGAATACTGATAACCTAGTTTAATGGGCACATGTAGCTTAGGAGGCTTTTCTGTTTTCTATAGTTTTCCTTATCATTCTGCTTACCACTCACCATCAGCACTGCTCCCTCTACCCTCAGTTGAAATAAAATTTAAAAAATATATTTATCTTAGTATATAAAATTATGTAACATATAGGCATATGACATTTATAACATTTGGTAAATATATAATAATATATAAATTATTTAAAATTTTATTTATAAATGATGTACTAGTGTATATATACTATTAAAGAATCTGATATGAAATATAGTTATTTAATAAATTATATACGCACACAAACTATCAAAACTTGAAACTCCATAGAGATTCTAGAACCTAATTTAATCTTTCCCAAGAACTAGGCAAGAGCACTAGGCTTCAGATGAGGAAACTTTGTGTTTTAGTGCTGGTCTTGCCACCAATGAGCTTTGGAATTTTGGGCATTATTTAATTTTCACCAATATCATTTGGCTCCCTTATTTGTTAATTGAATGATTAGACTAGAGAGTGATAATGACATCTCTTTCCATAATGTCTTTAAGATTTATAAAGGACAGTTTTGTGAAATGAATAGTGTATTATTATCCCCATTTTAAAGCTGAGGAAACAGTCTCTGAGACGTCCCCAGGGTCATAGAGATAATAAACATCCATCAGTTCTGTGATTTTAAACCTAGTAACCTCCTGGACTCCAAATCCTTCCTGCTTCTGTGAGTCCCTTTCCACAGTCTTCAGATTCAATTCAGGGCCATCCTTTTAAAATGTTTTCTGAGACAGTGTATATCTGAAGCATTTCTTGGTAGTTTCAATAAAGCAATTTTTCACCTTTTTTTTTTGGAAGAGTCTGCTTTTAATAGGTTTCTTTACTTTGTCCCGACCAAGGGAAATCAAGGAGAAGATATTTCTCTATATCAGGAAATTCCCAGGTAGGGAAAAGGAGGCTGGGAATACCTTGAAAAGAGATAATTGAGGCCACTCTTGTTGCTTGGCAATTGAGTAGTCCTGACAGAGTACCAGATGCTCTAATAATACATGAAAGCAGTAACATTCTCCATTTGCTGAGTTTATCTTTCTCATGTATTACAGATTCCTGGATTTAGAAAAATATTTAATTAATGTGATTTTATGCATTTGATCAAATCCTCAGAGTGCTTAATCAAAAAGTCTCATAAGAGATTTGTTTGCATGACCTATGTCTTCAGAGGTTCCTTATGGGATAGGCTGTAATGCTTTTGTGAAGTAAGTAAGAGAAGATTGTCAAATCACAGCACATGTTACCCATCCTCTTTGTTCTTAGTACGACATTGTTGTGAAAGGCAATGTCGATGTGTTTAATATTAACTTAGTGTTCAGAGCTCTGTCTTCCCATGGCCGTTTTGTGATAGTTCAAACTCAAGATTCAGTGTGTGGACTATTTCATCATAAGAAGCACATTTTGATTAAACGATTTCCTTAGAAAGCATTAAGCGAAAATGTAAAAAAAGCAAAACTGTACAAGAAGTCAACTTGGTAATTTCTTCCTACCTGACATTAAAATATCCTTAACTTTCATCATTCATTCAGCAAGCACCTACTGTGTGCCTGGAGTATATCCAAGATAAAATTAAGATAATCTCTGACTTTAAAGAACTTATATTTTACTTGTGACAGGAAAAGGAAAATATGAAGAAAATAAAAGGTTAATACAAAATATATCGAGAAAAAAGATATGAAGTGTGTACTAACCAGCAGCTGGAGGGACCAGAATGGCACACAACCTAACCTTGAGCATCTTTTGCAACCAAGGATCACATTCTTGTTTTCAGTCTTAGCCTCATTTTACATTAGTAATTGTAGATTAGGTGCCATTAGGTAGTATTTTAATACTTCTCCTTTTAATGTTGGTGTTGTTATACCAGTGTTGCAGTTTAGAAATGAGAACTAAGATACACTGGTTTATGAAGAAATAAAAATAGGGATAACAGGGCATTGGAGAGGTGGAGAGTGGGCATGAGTAGTCTGATATATGTAACAGGAGAGGAACTTGGAAGAACAATAACAATAAAATATTGTCTTTTGTTTGTTTTTTTAAACCCTTCCCTCTGTCTCAAAATTCATACTTTGTATTGTTTCTAAGGCAGAAAAATTGTACGGGCTAGCCAAATGGGGTTAAGTGTCTTGCACAGGGTCACACAGCCAGGAGGTGTCTGAGGCTAGATTGAACCCAGGACTTCCTGATTCCAGGTCTGGGAAGGGGTCAGACGGTCTGATCTAGATGAAGCCCCATAAAGTGTTCAGGTGAAGCCTTTTTTATACTGGGTATTTGGGTGGGATATGAAGACCAGTGGTCTTGAACTAAGGCAAATCCTGTGGGGTTTGGCAGTAGGGACTTTTCACCTCGGATGCTTTGGGTAGCCTTAGTTCCCCAGGGGTCTGAGTGGACTTGGAGCAGCACTGAGACTATTCTCTCTAGGAGTTTCTTCTGTGTTTGACTTAAGGTGCCAAGAGAACATGAAATTTGAGGATTTAACAGATCCATTTGACTATATCATGTTATAGTGCTGTTCATGAAATAATTTATGGCCATTTCATCACATTTCAGAAAATATATTTTATAGACTCACAGCCTTCAAAGCAATAGGGGGGAAAGATTTTCTTAGATTTTTAGAACTTTAAAGAACCTTAGAAATCACCCTCATTTTTACAGGTGAGGAAACTGAGTTCTTGAGTGGTTAAGTGATTTGTTCAAAGTCACACTGGTGACAAATTGAAGATCATGATTCATAATGAGCTTTTAAGGTTCTTTACTCCCAGTTCAGTGTTTTAAAATTATGTTCCATGCTGAGAATTTGGGAAAATAACCATCTCATTCTAGGACTTTTTTGATCATCAACTCTTGCTTTCTCCAGATCACAGGAAGTTAAAGGGAGAAATTAATGCTTTCTACTCATCATTAATTATTGTTTTCAAAGAACATGGGATGATCAAGAGACAGCATAATTATGGCACAATGGAAAGATTATTGGATTTTGACATATAAGGAAACACAAATTGAATATAAAGATGTGAGCCAGACATTGTTTAATTCAGGGATTATTTAATTGATTTTGATGGGTTTGTCAATTTACATAGTACCATCACCTTCTATTCATCTGCTTTCTGATAACCTGCAAATTCTCCAATCCACCTCAGATGTAGTGATATCTACCAAGTGGTTATTTTTGAAATTTACTTGTTCTTAGGTCTACTTTTATTTTTCCCCAATTATATGCAAAAAGAGTCTTCAGCATTTTTCAAATGATATTGAGTCTTGAATTCTCTTCCTCCCTCCTCACCCTTTCATCTCCATTGAGATGATAAGCATAAGCAAACTCATATTAATTTTTTAAAAAATCCTTACCTTCTATTTTAGATATGGTAAGAGCTAGGCAATGTGGGTTTGATTGACTTTTCCAGGGTCACACTACTAGAAAGTGTCTGAGACCAGATTTGAATCCAGGACCTCCCATTTCTGAGCCTGGCTCCCAAGCCACTGAGCTACCTGGGTGCCCCAGATGTCATATAGGTTTTACCTATATGTAACATGCAAGCATGTAACACATTTTCTATATTAATCCTTTTGTGGAAGGAAATTCAAATAAAAAATTTAAGAATGGAAGGGAAAAATTTTTTGCTTTGGTCTAGATTTAGACTCTTTCAATTCTTTTTCTCTGGAAGCAGATGCCATTTTTTTACCATTAGTCTTTTGGGATAGTTTTGGATCATTTTCTATTGCTGAGAATAACTATATTATTCCCAGTTGTTCATTATTAAGTGTTGCTGCCCTTGTGTAGGTACAGTTCTTTCCTGGTTCTGCTTACTTCACTCTGCTTCAGTTCATGTAATTCTTTCCAGGTTTTTCTGAGCTCCTCCTGCTTGTCCTTTCTTACAGCACAATAGTATTCCATTTCATACTATAACTTATCCAGCCATCTCCCAATCCTCACTTTCCAATTTTTTGCTTCCACAAATGAGCTGCTTTAAATATTTTGTAGGTCTTTCTCCTAGTATTGATGGGCCAAAGGGTATGTGCTGTTTTATACTCCTTTGGGGATAGGTCTAAATCACTCTCCAGAATGGTTGAATTAATTCACAACTCCCCCAACAGTTCATTAATGTCTCAATTTTCCCACATCCCTTCCAAGTTTTGTCATTTTCCTTTTCTTTCACAATTGCCAATCTGCTAGGTGTGGGGTGGTACCTCAGAATTGTTTTAATTTGCATTTCTCTAATAGTAATTTAGAGCATTTTTGCATGACTACAAAATAATTTAATTAATTTTTCTGAGAACTGCCTGTTCATATTCTTTGACCATTTATCAGTTGGGGAATGGTCTGTATTCTTGTATATTGAACTCATTTCTCTATGTATTTGAGAAGTAAAGCCTTTATAAGAGGGATTAAAAAAATTTTTTGCACCATTATGTTTTACTCTGTATTCATCTTTTTTTTATTTTCTAATGTTTAGTTTCTGACCTCTACCTCCCCCAATTTGCCCTCTTTTCTATCAGCCCCAATCCAATTCTTTTATCCCTGTCAGCTCCTATTTTCCAATAGGTAAGTTAATTTTATTTATCCAATTGCTTGTATGTGTTCTTCCCTCATTGAGTCAATTCTGATTAGAGTAAGGTTCACACGCCCTCCTCCCCATCTCCCCCTGCACTATGAACACACTTTCATTCTTCTTTTATGTGCAATAATTTACCTCCTATTTTTCCCTTCCCCCTACTCCCAATGCATTCCTCTTTCTCATGCCTTAATTCAATTTAATTTTTTTATATTATCCTTTCATCTTCAACTTGTTAGATTAAAAGTAGTTTTGAGTGTTAAATAGTTGTAGATAAGAGAGTGGGAGCCATAAACTGTGATAATTAAAATGTTTGGGAGCAAGGGAAATATATATATCAATTATGAACGCTAAAATATGTTTTCTACTGTGTCTTGGTTTTATATAAATATAAGATGGTCACCAGGGAATATATTCCCAATTTATGAATATGCCCAAGCCAACTGGGTTTTATGGAGAAATTTAATTTATAATACACTGATTAATCAATAGAAAAAGAGAGAAAGTAAGAAAGGAATAAGAATGAATAAATCAGTCAGTTGGTTTTATCACTCACCCAAGATCTCTCTAGGTAAGGCTTCTCATGCCAACCTCAGGCTCCACCTTCAAGAGAGCCTCCTTTCAAGAAATGTTTCCAGAGAATTCTCCTCCTTCAGAGCCACCTCTCTCAGAGCAAAACCTCCTTCCTCTTTCCTCAGACCCCGCTATCTTTAAGGAAACCATCTAAGTCCCCTCCCCTCAGTTCTCACATCTACCAATCACTGTCGATGTCTCCCCTATGCCAATGGTGGCTCTAGCTTAACCCAGGACCGCCCAGAGGTCTGTTTCCTTTGCACATGTCTGTTGTAGGCCATATTCTCAAATAATTAAATCTTGATCTATGCTGCAGCCCTTCCTAAATCCTTTTACTCTGAGTAGGGTGGAGATTGTAGTTTCAAGACCTGGTTCTGTCATTCCAAGTATCTCTATTGTATCAATTCTAAAATCAATCATGACTCAAAGAACTTCCTTCCTGTTCTATGCTTAAGGATAGGTCAAAGCCCTTTCCATTGTTTAGCAAAAGGTTTCTGTCCTAAAGTAGTCTTAGGTAGGGAGGAGAAGGATCCTCCCATGCCAAGGGTTTTCACATTCCAATAGAGTTCTTACTATCAGTAGGAAATTTTTCAAGTATGAAATTTCCCAATGGTGAAATTTCCAACATTTATAAGTCTAAGAAATTTTAAGGTTTACAAACTCACTCTCTCACCCTCCATCTATATATACTTCTTCTAACTATTTAAATAATAGTAATAAGGTTCTTTGGAAGAACAACAGTCATGGGGCAACTGAGTATCTCCATGGATTGAGAGCCAGGCCTAGAGAAGGGAAGTCCTGGGTTCAAATCTGGCCTCAGACACTTCCTAGCTGTGCAAATCTGCGCAAGTCACTTAACTCCCATTGCCTAGCACTTACCACTCTTCTGCTCTGGAACCAGTACACAGTATTGACTCCAAGACAGAAGGTAAGGGTTTAAAAAATAAAATTAAAAAGAAAAAAACAGTCATTTCAGTAGGGATATGAACAGTTTAATCTTTATCTTTTGATTTTCTTTCCTATTTACCCTTTTATTATTCTTGAGTCTTGTATTTGAGAGTAAATT
The DNA here is from genome assembly GCF_027887165.1 of Monodelphis domestica. Classification (NCBI taxonomy): domain Eukaryota; kingdom Metazoa; phylum Chordata; class Mammalia; order Didelphimorphia; family Didelphidae; genus Monodelphis; species Monodelphis domestica. The sequence continues at coordinate 498,986,021 of NC_077229.1, read as the reverse complement.
TTTCCATTCAGCTCTGATCTTTTCATCAGGAAAGTTTCAAAGTCCTCTATTTCATTAAATACCCATTCTCCCCTCCACAAAGAATTGTGCTTACTTTTCCTGAGCAAGTGATTCTTGGTTGAAGACCTAGTTCCTTTGCTCTCTGGAATATCTTTTTCCAGGCCTTTAATGTAGAAGTTACTAACATCTTGTGTTATCCTGACTGTGGGTCCATGATATTGGAATTGTTCTTTTTTGACTGCTTGCAATATTTTCTCCTTGACCTGTAAAATTTGGAATTTAGCTATAATATTCCAAGGAATTGCATTTTGGGATCTCTTTCAGGAGGTGACCAATGATTCTTTCAATTTCTTTTTTTTCTTCTGGTTCTAGAATATCAGGGCAGTTTTTCTTGATAATTTCTTATAAGATAATGTCTAAACTCTTTTTAAAAATTATAACTTTCAGGTTTCTTAGATTCTTAGATTATCTGTCCTGGTTCTCTTTTCTGTGTTTCCCTTCTTCCACCTGCCATGAATGTACATTGGGGTGTTTGGGGATTCTAAGTGTGGTGAGCCCACTCAGCTGGTCAACTGAGGCTGGGAGACTGGGGCAGACCTAGCAGGGACCTTAGAAACTGGATCACAAGGGGTACGAGTTCAAGCAGTTTTGGCCTGCTACCAAGCAGGGCTTTTCTCTTTTTTAAAAAGCAGTTCTAGCAGTCATGTAGATCAGCTGTCTTTACCACCCACTGCTCTCTATCATCAGTACTAAGTCTAATTCTGGACCCTCCCATACCCCACAATCCTCTGCATGGTATTTATTAGAGACAGGATGAAAAAAAAATTCCAAATTGAATCATGTTCTCATTGCCTCTTTTCAGAATTGTAAGTCCAGGCACTCTAGGACTGACAGACTTGCCTAGGGTTGGCCTGTGTGTTTTAGTTAAGGTTTTTTAAAAAAGAAAAAGATAAAGCAAATTTTTAAAAAATGGTCCAATGAGATTTCATATTTTCTATTTTTTCATTCTTTTGCGTTTGTTTTATTTTTTCTTAATGCCTGATAGAATCATTAATTTCCACTTACCCAGTTCTGATTTTTAAGGCATAATTTTCTTGATTGAGATTTTGTACCTTCTTTTCCATTTGGCTAGTTCTATTTTGTAAAGAGTTCTTTTCCTCAACGAATTTGTTTACCTCTTTTTATGTAGGTCCAATTCTGACTTTTAAAAATTTCTTCAGTGGATTTTGTATATCTATTTCCATTCAAACAATTCTACTTTTTAAATAGTCCTTTTTTTCCATTGGATTTTTGAGGCCTCCTTTACCAGTTGGCCTATTCTGTTTTTTAAAATATTAATTTCTTTGGTATTTTTTGTGTGTTCATAACCAAACTGTTGACTTTTTTTTCCCTGCAATTTTCCTGTATCACTCTCATTTTCATTTTCCACTTTTTCTTTTACCTCTCTTATTTGATTTTTAAAATCATTTTGGGCTCTGCCATTAATTCTTTTTAGGCTTGAGAGCAATTCATATTTTTCTTGGGGGTTTTGGATATAACATATCAATTGTGTTATCTTCTTCTGAGTTTGTGTTTTGATCTTCCCCATCACCAAAAACAATTTTTCTGTATTGAGTTTCTTTTTTTTGTTGTTTGCTCATTTTCTAGCCTCTTTCTTTTCCTTTTATTTAAAAGAACTGTTAAAGTCGGGCTCTTTAGCTGTGGCAAAGTCAGCATTCTTCCAAGCTTCAGGTCCTTTATGCAGCTGCCTTTAGAGCTAGCTTTGGGTATCTATAAGTTTTCAGTTCTTCCAAGGTGGTATGATGTAAGAAGTGTGTTTAATACTCTCCTGGTCCATGTCCTGGTCTGTGCATAACCCTCAGCACTCTTTTCCCCCTTGGAACTGTTACCAGGGTCCCTTGCTCCTCTGTGGTCATAAATATTGGTGTGTGATAGTATTCCTCCTCATCCTGAATCCTTGCCTCAGGACTGCTTTCCTGGCGGTGTATAGGAAATGCATCCAGAGCCAGGGAAGGGGTCTCTGTAGTCTCTTTCTGATCAGTTGTCTGGCACCTCTTACTATCTGTAGCTGATAGCTCTGGAAGTCTTTGCTGTTGCTTTAGCTCTGCTCAAAGCCAGTTGATGTGGTGTCGCTTGCCCTAATGTGTTGCTTTGTCCCCTCCATCCCAGCTCACTAGATCCCTAAATCTGGCATTGTAAGTTGTTTTGGGCTGAAAAATTACTTCACCCCATCTTTTGGGGGGTTATGCTGCTCTTACATTTCTTCTGAGGCATGATATCATCGTTTTTTGGAGGGTAATTTAGTAGGGATTATAGAAGGGTCCATGTACTTTCTCCTCCATCTTGGCTTCTCCTCCTCTGGGGTCTACTTTTAAACTAAGTTAATGGGTGATATTTCTTTGAGGTGGAACATATCTCACTATTCTTGGTTGCAAAATAGAATAGTGGATAAGATTCTGGGCTGAGAGCCAGAAAAATTGGAGTGCAAATCTCACCTCAAATTTGTTAGCTCTGTGACCATAGGGAAGTCCCTTAACCTCTGCACCAGTTTCCTTTTCTGCAAAATAATGATGATAATAACAATGTTGGGAGGTAGGTATTATTATTAAGATAGAAAAGGATAATTTTGAAAAGCACTTAATGAACCTTAAAGTTTTATATAAATGTTAGTAATTATTATTATTACATATTCATCATTGCAATTTATCCCAAGAGTTATTAGAAGAAAGTTATTGCTGGTTAGATTTAAGGAGACAAGATAGTTAATGAATATAGTTAAACCCTCTGCATTCCAGGGATGAGGTCAGCCATTACATTCCCCAAATTAAAAAGGACAGCTAGTTAGCTAGACTGCAATTGGAAGGAAAGGTCAACATATTACCAACCTTTGATGCATTCTTTCGCTGCAAGTGAAGTTGTCCTATATCTCTAGTAAAGAAAAATTTGTCCAAATTCTATTTTAGCCCTGAAGATAGAAATTATTAATTACTCTTTTACCTGAACTTATCTGCTTAACCCTTCTTTCATCTGAATTTACTCTCTCTTTCTGTTGTTGTTCAGTTGTTCAGTCATATCAGACTCCTTTTGACTCCATGAACTTTCCCATGTGTTATTTTTTTGGCAAAGATATTGGAATGTCTGCCATTTCCTTTGCAAGTGCAGATGAAGAACTGAGGCAAATGAAGGCTAAGTGATTTGCCCAGGGTCACACCGCTCATGTCTGAGTCTGAATTTGAACTTGTCTTCATGACTTCAGGTCCTGTGTTCAATAGCTACCCCAAACTCTGTCTCTCCTTTCAAAAAAACTGTGGTGGGAGTAGAGAAGCATTTATTTGTTCAGAAAGAGAAATGTGAGCAGCTGTGTTATTTGTTTCAGGGACTTCTAGCATTCTGTCATGCTCCTACACAGACAAACTTGAACATTTATGTGATTTTTGACAGTAGCCAGGATCTATGTGGAATAAGGGTTTTTCAAAAACATTTTTCAGTCAATATGTTTACTCTACTCCACCAGCCATGCAGTGATACGGTACATCACCAGTACTTGAAATAGACTGCAACAGGAGGTCAGAATAGAGCATAGATTTTCTAACACAGCATGTTAGATGAAATGATTTTGTGTACTTTGAAGTGGAAAATTCAATCAGAATTTGCCACACTTTTTAGTTAAAGCAACACTGTTATTTATTGATGAAAGGTAGACTAAGAAAAATATATAAGGCAAACAGAGTAAATGGAAAAACAAATATTTTATTTCTGGTTGCAGCAAGCGACTTTTCTTCTACATTTCATTGAAATCCATGTGAAATGCTGCCCCGTTCCTCCCATCCAAGAGGCATTTAAAATAAGCCAAAAGAGTTTGAGAATATTTCGAGCTTATGCCAATATTTATAGCTCTCATGCTGGTAAACGTGGAATCTTGCCTTTTAAGTGAGTTTAGTTCTGATTAAGAGATGGCCTTCATGATTTATGAATGGTAATCGCTACTGTCCAAGCAACCCGTTTTGACTTAGTAGTAAAGTAGCAGAGTTCATTTGGATAACAAGCGAAGCTATCAATAATGAAGTTGAATGACTGTGGAATCTGAGCTAACCTAAGTAGGCTGAGAGAATATTTAAATTTATTACTATTTTCCATCTGACCATTGATGCACTGAGGATTTTTATAGATATAGCGACTTGTTATGGAGATGAATAATTTATACTCTTTTAGAATTTAAAAACCTTCACATTTCTATCAGTTTTGTGGATGAATATTAAGGACATGTCAGTGTGCTTAGCCTGGGTGATCTTAAAGGCATCTGTGTAAGCAATTGATTTCAGGAGAGATTTATTATGTTTGAGGTCTATTTTAATGGTTATTCCTTTAAAAGGAACAGAATCCCCAATAAGTATGTGGTCAAAGAGTATCAATAGGCAGTTTTCAAAAGAAAAAACTGCAAAAATGTTAACAACTCTATAAGCAAATCCTCTAAATCACTAAGTGAGAGAAGTGTAAGTTAAAAAAAAATACAAGTGAGGTTCTGCCTCATCTTAATCAGTTCCACAAGGATGAGTATGTGTGTACCCTCTCCACCGAGGAACTTTCCTTGTACTTCATGGAGAAAAACAGGTCTCATGGAGAGAGAGTTCTGCTTTCTCCTCTTATCACATAACTGCAACATCTTCCTTCCTATCTCCTTCACTTTAATCTCAGATGAAGGTTTGACCCTTCTTGCCTTGGTAAACCCCTCTGTGTATGCCCTTGATCCTATCCTGTTCTGACTTCTCCAGCAGACTGCTCCTCCACCATGATCATCCCATTTTCTCCTTCTCTCTTACTCTATTTACCAGTTTGTTCCTAGCTTCTGACAAACCTGCCCATTTATTTTCTCTACTTAAAAAAAAAACTCTCCTGATCTGACAATTTTTATTATGTTTTATTATTATTATTTTTACAGCTCCTTTTTCTGCCTAAACTCTTTAAGAAAACATGTAGTTAGTGCCTTCCCTTCTTCTCCTCTCACTTTTTTCTGAGCACTCTATAATCTGGTTTCTAGTCTCATAATACATCTCAAATTATTCGCTAGAAAATTACCAATGTTCTCTTAATTTCCCCATCTTTACTCATGACTGTCCTAGGACCTCTCTGCAGAATTAGATGTTGTTGATTGCCTTTTCTTCTTGGATACCTTCTTTTCTCTGGGGTTTCCTGACACTGCTGTCTCCTAGTTCTCTTTCTTCTTGTGTAAATATTCCTTACTCTTCTTTGCAGTTTGTTATCAATACCCTGTTTCCTGTTTTATGTATGTATGTGTGTTTGTGAGTGTGTATGTCCATGTCTATGTATCTGTGTAATGTGTGTGTATACATATATATATAGAAACATATATAGATATACCTAGATATATAGATATGGATATAGATATATGTGTCCTAGACTTCTATGACCACAGCACTAGTTCAGGCCCTTATTGTCTCTTTTCTAAATTCTTGAGATAGACTTTAAAAAAACCCTTATTTTCCATTTTCTTAATTTTTCTTTTTTTTACCTTTTAAAATTCATTTTAAAAATTTTATTTGCATTTGTTTGCAATAAAAATTATCTGCACAACATACTGCCATATTGGTCATTGTTGTAAGAGCATACTCACATATAACCAAACCCCCAGAATAACATCATAAATATACTGGTCCAAAAGTTAAAAATTTCTTGATCTATATCCATCCAACTCAGCAATTCTTTCTTTGGAGGTGGGATAGCATTAACTGTCCTAAGTCTTTCAGGATTGTCCCAGCTCATTGCATTGTTGAGAGTAGCCAAGTTTTCACAGTTGACCATTATGTAATATTGCTATTATTGTGTATAATTTCCTTCCATTTCTGCTTATTTCATCCTATATCAGTTCCTGCAGGTCTTTCCAGCTTTTTCTGAAATCATCTTTCTTATCATTTCTTATAGCACAATCGTATTCCATTATAATCAGATACTGCAACTTGTTCAGCCATTCCCCAATTAATGGACATCCCCTCAATTTCCAATTCTTTGTCACTACAAGAAGAACTGCTATAAATATTTTTGTATAAGTAGGTGCTTTCCCCTTTTTAATGATCTCTTTGGGATACAGAGCCAACAGTCCTTGCCTTCCATCTTAAAATCAACACTGTGTATTGATTCTAAGACAGAAGAGCAGTAAGGGCTATGCAATGGGGTTTAAGTGACTTGCCCAGGGTCAAAAAAGCTATAAGAAGTGTCTGCGGTCAGATATGAACCCAGAACATGTCTTCTAGTACTGAATCACAATCCACTGAGCCATTTAGTTGTCCCTGCACATAGAATTTTAACTAGTCTCCCTGCTTCAAGTCTCTCCCATACTCCAGTGCATCCTCTACTCAGATGCAAACTTGATTTTTTTCAAAGTATATAGTTCTTACTATGTTACTTCCTCCCTCCCTCCCTCCCTCCCTCCCTCTCTCTCTCTCCCTCTCTCCCTCTCTCCCTCTTTCTCTCCCTCTCTCTCCCTCTCCCCCTCCATCTCAACTTAATGAGCATCACACTACCTCTTGGATCAAGTATAAAGTCATCCAGCATTTAAACCTTGTTCCTTTCGTACCTCTTGTTTTCTTACATTTTACCACCTATTATATATTTGATGGTATATCCACATTGACCTTCTTGCACTACCTCAACCATCATACTCCATCTTCAATCTCTGTTCCTTTGCATGGACTATTACCCATGTCTAGAATTCTTTCTCCCCTCAACTTCTCATCTTATTTTCCCTGACTTCCTTCAAAACGCATCTTAAATCCCACCTTCTTGAAAAGAGCAGCTTGGTGGCTCAGTGGATTGTAAGCCACGTTCAGGAGGTCCTGGGTTCAAAACTGGTCTCAGTCACATCCTAGCTCTGTGCTCCCGGGTATGTCATTTAACCCTTTAAAAACTGCCTTAGAAAAAATACATAGTATTGATTCTAATATGGGAGGTCAGGTTTTTAAATAAAATAAAATATTTAAAAAGGGAAAGCTTTGGGGAAAAAAAGAAGTTGGCTCTTTTAGAATACATAGATACTGTTTTTGGCATGATCCAGACATGACATATCATTCTATTTGCTTTTTGTTAGCAATTGAAGTGGTACAGCAATTTGATAGTATTAATACAAATTTAACATCTCTGCCATTCTTCAGACCTAGCTATCACTAATAGCTCTTCTGGCTTCACTTTAACTAGGAATTTCATCTCTGACCACAGTCTGCTGCCTTTCTCACATCCTATCTCTTTGCTCCTACTGAACCTATTCTTTGCTGTCGTTTTAACTTCCAGGCCCTCAGCCCCTCAGTTTTTGAACATTGGTTACCTTTCTACCCAGTCTGGAACCTTTAAATGGTGGTGTAAATGATCCCGTCTCCAGCAACTTAGGATTTCTCTCTCCCTTGTCATTTCTGCTGTGACCATCTCATCAGTCCCCAGTTTTCTGGAAACTTCACTGTCTCCTTTTGTCACAATTTGAGGCTACCAAGCCTATCATAGAAAATCATACTGGGAGGTATCACCTTCCTACAATAATTGCTGCTATATTAGTCCCTGGGACCTGGGTTATGCTTGGCAATTCTTTTGTTGCCTGATTTACCTTGTAGTGGTTTACCAAAAACCTTATCCTTTCTCCCTAATCTGCTGACCTCATCCATTTCCCCATTACTTTCTACAAAGCCTATTTCATTTCATAATTTACTAAAAAGAGAGACTAAGGTCTTCTTTTCCTCTAAATATATCTGTCTTTATCCCCTATCCTTTGTCCTTCCCTTTTGTTTCAGAGGAAGAAGTTTCCTTCCCCCTACCCTTTATAGGGCTGAAATATCTACCTGTGTCTTAAGTCTCATCTCCTTTACTATCCACCAAGTATGGATGGGTTTCATCAGTTCCTTCCTCTGTCTTGCATCTCCAATTTTGCTTTTTTTTTTTTGCTAGCTCTTTTTCTTTTGACTAAAAAGTTATTGTCTTCAAACCCTTTCTTAAATTTTATGGTTCTTTTGAGGTACATCCTTTTCTCTCTTTCCTTTGGTTTCGAAACACTTTGAATGATTAATTTATCTATACTTCTTCCATTTCTTCACTTTTCATCCATTTCTGAAACTCCATGGAAACTGTGCCATGTCCTTTTAAAGTCTGTGTCATTCTTTATTCCTCTTATTGCAATGAACACTCCTGCTTGATACTCTTCTTTTCTTAGATTCCATGAGCCCACACTTTATAAAGTTACCTCCTTTCCTTCTTGGCACTGCTTTTCCTGTCTCCTAATTGGGTTTTATTGCCTTTTGCCCCCCCAAATGTTGCTATTTTCTATGGTTTGATTATTAGTACTCTGTCTTTCCATGTGTGTGTATTTAGTGATCTCATTTGATTGCTATGATTATTGCCTGTATAACAATACTCAGATTTCCAGTCTTTACCTCCTTGCCCTTATCCCCTTTCCCAAGTCTCAGATACACATTCTTAACTTTCTGCTAGCCATCTAGAACTTAATATATCCAAAGTAATTGTCCATCTCCAACTAATTTCCTTACTTCTGATAAAAGTGCCAATATTGTCCTGCCAACCAAACGTGAAGCTTCAAAATCTTCTCCAGTTGCCTCAGATACTTAGCCATTAAGGAATTTGCCCAGAATTAAAGGGCTGGGGGGGTGTCAAAGAAGGAAGGGAAAGAGAGAAAGACAGAAACACACAAATGGAGGGAGGGAGGGAGAGGTAGAAGGTTTGGGTGTGAGTGTGAAGCAGAACTTTAACTCAGATCTGAAGGCTGTTCTTCAGTCTAACTCTGAAGGCAGCTTTTTCTCTACTCTGCCCAGCTATGTCTCTTTTGTGAAATAAAGGCAATAATACTTGCATTATTGTCCTTAGGGAGTTGTAAGCAAAGTGCTTTTCAAGCTTAAATCACTATAGAAAAGCACATTGAGCAGCTCAATAATTCCTTAGAGCATCATCCCTCCACCCACTTGTATGTCATAGCTTGTACCACGAACTCTGTTAGCAAAGATGCTCTTTTTTGTCCCTATATTGCCAGAGTCAAACACATAGTAGGTGCTTAATAAAGAGTTATTGAATGGAATTGAATGGTTAATGTCTCCTTGCCTGGATAGATTTCCTGGCTTCTTTCATAGCTGTTCTCTTTGTCTCCCTCATTATACTTTCACATTCTAGCATGATTTATATAGTTATATTTGTAGGTCTTTTGTCCCTGTACCAGACTTTGAATTTCATGAGTATAGCCTCTCCTATTCATCGTTGTATCCACAATGGCATCTTACACGCAGGCACAGGGTCATGGATTCAGAGCCAGGAGAGACTTCAGAGATAATAAGGAAGATGAGAAGGAGGACAATGGTAGAACACATTTCTATAATGATAACAAGGGCTAACATTGTACTCTAAGATTTTCAAAGTGCTTTACTTATATTGCCTCATTTATTTTGATAGGCTCATAGTAGCCAGTATAACACAGCAGAAACGAATATTGGATCTAGAGTCAGTAGATATGAGTTTGAATCCTGCCTCTGACACTTATGACCTATGTGCCCATAGACAAGTCATATAACATCTCAGGACCTCATTTCCTTTTCTATGAAATGATGGGATTGTTCTAGGTAGCCTTTGAAGTTTTTTTCTCATTCTAAATCTATGCCTCTTTCATCATCTCAATATTTTACAGATGAGGAAACTGAGACAGAAAGCATGGAAATGACTTGTCATATAGATAGTAGCAGAATTAGGATTTGAATCCTGAACCTATTAACCCCCCCAAAAAAAAAATCAGTTTTGCTTCTGCTATGTCACAATATTTTCTTTATGTAGAAAACTTTATGCTTTGTTTCACCAAACCCAAGAGGCAGATCATTCCAGTATTAGGATACTCATCTGATAGATGATAAAACTGAGTTCAAGGTCAAGTAATATATCCAAGTTCACTTAACTGGTACATGTCAGGACTTAGACTTTAAAGCAAGTCTTCTGACTTTCAGATTCAGTGTCTTGTATGTGTCATTTCATTTTTTTTCAGCAACCCTAGGAGGCAGTTGCTATTATTATCCTCATTTTACAGATGAGGAAACTGAGGCAAACAGATCAAATGGTTTGCCCAAGTTAGTATCTGAGGCTGAATTTAAACTCTAAAAATCTCTCTCTCTGGTTCTGGCCCAGTTTTTGTTATTAAATGAAGGATTTGTGACTTGTCAGAGTTCATTATTATTAATATCAGATCCAAGTGATCTTGTACCCACAAAGAAGCAGGAGACCTAAGTGATAGGGATGAGAACTATTTTTTTTCCTGAAGATCAGTTTATATTTTTAATTACGAAGTAATAAGAGATCTATTTCTGACCTTTTAAGAGATATCAGATTTTAAACTTGTACCACTATCAAGAAACGTATGCTGAGAAATCATAAGGATTTGTTTTGAGAATAGAATTTAGACTTCAGAAAGAGGCAATTAAAAACCCAAAGCTTACTTCTGCTTTTGAAGCTCAAAGAGAAGTCTCAGAAAATTGAAATGTTTTCTGCTAATTAACTGTCACAAATATGATGTCATTAAGCTCCAAGTCTCTTTAGTTATCTTCAAAGCCATTAACAAAGACTGTAGGATCTTCTTAAATATGTAAAAGAGAAAACAAATTGCCAAATCATAATGAATGTTCTGTAGAACTTTCCTATTTCCCTTAGAATATGATACTAATTAAAGAAGGATTTCATTATTTTCTAAGCTATTACATGCAGCAGTTCTCTTCTTTTGATAAGAACTCTAATGCATAGAAATGAATTATTGCTACTGGTTTTTATGACCGGTCACTTTTGCATCTCTTTGGGTTGTATCTAATTGAGTAGTGATTATTCCCTTTACAATATTAAGAATATACAATGCATTTAGTATGGTGACTCACATCTTTAATTCCTGCTGGAAGCTGAGGCTGCTGGATTTTTAAATAAGGAGTTTTGAGCTGCAGTGTGCTAAGCCATTCAGGTGTATAGACCAAATCTAACCCCCAGGATGGTCTAATGCTGGACCTGGAGTCAGGAAGGCCCATCATTGTTTAAATTTGGCCACTTACTAGCTTTGTGACCCTAGCCAAGTTGCTTAATCTATTTGCCTCAGTTTCTTTATCTGCAAAATTGAGCTGGAGAAGAAATGACAAACCACTCCACTATGTTTACTGAGAAAACCCCAGATGGGATCTCAAAGAGTTGGACATGACTCATCAACCACAAAAGGCTGCCTAAGAAAGGACAAACTGCCCCAGGACAGAAATAGAATAAGTCCAAGCTTCTGTACAAATCAGCAGGGGAATTGGCCTTGGGTGAGATAGGAAGACCCAGTTTCTCTCCCCAGTAGAACATCCATCATTACCAAAAATGATGCCACTAAATCCCAGCAATAATACAAGAAGTGTGAATCTGAAATCTGAATTCTCTTGGGAACTTTTCCTAGAAAGAGCATCAGTTTCAAAGAGCAGGAGGAAAGAGTTTTGTCAATTGATAAATTCTCTTCTTATCCTCTTTAGATTCTTCACAGTTCCATATGGCAGGGGCCATTGAATACTGAGTAAAACATCATCTACATGGCAACTGCTTCTTTCATTTGTTTACTTCATTGTGATAAATCTTAGCCCTAGTAGAGAATCTCGTTCGCATTATTGATTATTTTAATCTCTATGTCATTAATCTCTCTTTGCCCTCATACTTTTTATATGTACATTTTAAAGTGTGTTCCCTAATTTAGTTGTTTTGCATTTAGATAGATAGAAAGGCCCAGAAGTAAGTAGACTTTAGGGTATTGGCTTCATAACACATTTTAGGAGCCCCATGAGGTAATTCACTAATAAATATCTGTGCTGAAATAAGCCTTTCAGAAGTGACCATTGCAACAAGTAGAGGATGTGTTTAGTAAATCAGAATGACAAATCTGGTAAACTGGACGAATTCAGAATTACTGATCAAGTAAAATTAGTCAATTTTCTTTCTGGATTGCATGTGTAATTTCTTTCTCTTTGCACTAAATACATAAATTCCCATGGAATCTAGTCTAGTAGAACTGCTGTCTTCCTAATTTGTTTACAAGGGGGACATTAATTCTTTAATATGCGAGTAGTTGACACATAGTTCATTGGCAAACTGACCTGTTTTAAAGAATCCTGTAGACTTGGGAGTATTAACCTGGGATCTATGAACTTGACAGATATATTTCAGCATAATTAGATTTCTTTATTCTTTGTTTAAAAAAAAAAAAACTTCTGTCCTAGAATCATTACTAAATATCTGTTCCAAGATTGGAAAGTAAAGGTTAGGTAGTGTCTCAGGCCAAATTTGAATGCAGAACCTCCCATCTACAGGTCTGGTTCTTTATCCACTGAGTCACTTACTTGGCCCTTCCATTGTAATTTATTTTCTCTCTCTCTCTCTCTCTCTCTCTCTCTCTCTCTCTCTCTCTCTCTCTCTCTCTCTCTCTCTCTTTCTCTCTCTCTCTCTCTCTGTCTCTCTCTGTCTCTCATCCTTACCTTCTGTCTTAGAATTAATTTTAAATATTGCCAACTAACTGCCCCCATCCTTTATCTTTTATTTTATGTGTTTAAAAACATTATTTTGTTAGAAGGGTTTCACTAGGATTTATTTATTTTTAGTAATATAATGAACCAAGGTAATTCGGAAGGACTTATGATGAAAAATGCTAACCACCTCCAGAGAAAGAACTGATGGAGTGTGAATGCAGATTGAAGCATACCATTTTTCACTTTATTTTCTTCATTTAAAAAATTTTTGTATATGTGTCTTCTTCCACATGATATCACATTTATCATCTCTATAAAATTGCTGATTATCTGAGGGAGGGAGAAATTTGGAACTCAAAATTTTATAAAATGGATGTTAAAATTGTTTTACATGTAATTGAGAAAAAATAAAATATTGAAAAATTTTAAAAAGAACAGCTTCACCAAACTACCAAAGATGCCCCTCTCTTTCTCTGCCCCACCAAAGGAACTCCAGCTATAGACTATGGTTAAATGTTAGGGTTAGGCCACTGGGTTAAATAACCCTTTCCAAAATTATCTCCTCTCTGCCACTGATGACAGGTTAGATCCCTATAACTTACTGGTACTTTGGGGTGAAACTTTGTTGGCTTACTGAGATCTAGCATAGAATGTATTCTATTTCCTTCCCAGTGGTTGGTGTTTTCTTTTTAACTCAAGAGTCATTGGTATTTATTCATTTCATTCCCAGGATGTTCTCCTGGGTAATGAGGAGATTCTAAGATCACATCAGGCTTCTGTAAATTTGAGATGTGGGCAGCTGTTCTTGTTGAAAAATTGTACCAATTCACAGTGACTCTGAAAGGGGCCTCATATCTACTATATTAACCATCTTTTAAGAAGCTTATGAACATTGTAGCTTTTATCGATTCCAGGGAATTGGACCCTGCAATAAGCAATAAAAGTCGATGGTAACTTTTTCCCTCTATAGGGGTATATGAATCAATATTTTGAATTTACTATAATTTGCTGGTAATGGATAGAAGAACTAAAAGAATTGCATGTCGTTTTGTGGGTCACAGCTGTGTAATGGAGCCTTTTTTTTTTTTGCCTTAGCCAAGCTTTGTCCTAGGACATAGTCTTCTTCAAATAACTAGAAATATGATAGCTGAGTTGATAGATGTATTTATCAATCAGTTTCACATGATTATTTGACCTATGATAAGTCAAATAATAGGACTATATTTGAGCTAAGAACAAAACTTGTCCATAATGACCTGAGAATTGCAAACACTAAATGCTTTGAATTTGACTTAAATACTTTATAGACTATTAAAAAAAAACCCTATAAAACCTATCTCCTTTTGAAGCCTTTGCACTAATGGAAAAGTCTTTCCTAGTGTAGTAGGATAGAGTGTTGGATTTGGAGTCAGGAAGGACCTTCTAAACTTACTCTAACATTCTAGTTGATTGACTATTGGTAAGTCACCCTTCCTCTGTGTATATATCCTTTTCTGTAAGATGGGAATGTTTAAGGCGGGGGGGGGGGCAGTTAGGTGGCCCAGTGGATTCAGAATCAGGTCTAGAAATGGGAGAGCCTGGGTCCAAATTTGGTCTCAGACACTGCCTAGGTGTGTAGCTGTGGGCAAGCCACCACCATTGCCTAGTTCTTACCATTCTTGCCTTGGAACTGATACACTGTACTAATTCTGAAACAGAATGTAAGATTGAATCAGGTCCTTTGGAAATCTAAAAACAATATGTGTATACATACATGTATATACACAGACACATATAAAGACATGTACACGCAAATATAGAAATCTGTTTTAAAATAAGATAATCCTTAACCTTATGAAATGTAGCACCTAGCCAAAGGGAAAAAGCAACAAAAATAATTATAAGAATACAACTTATCTTGTACTTATTTAACTATTTAAATATTGTGTCCTTAAGTAGAATGTAGGCTTCTTGAGTTTATTGATTTTTTTTTTCATTTTTGTATCCTTTGCAGACATTGCTCCCTGATGCCCATATTCATACTCTTTGCCTTCTCTTCTTCAGAAGAGAATGGTTGTTGACTTTTCTAGGAATTATGAATGTTTTTAGAATGATTTTCACCTGTATGATGAAATGATAACTGCTTAGTTTCACCTTTTGTATAGCTTATAAATCCATAACGATTCTTTAGCCCGAATTAAGGCAATGTTAGTGCTTCCTATCAACCCCTCAACCCTTTTGGATATAATAAAGCTTAGAAAAGCTAGCTGAAAATTTCATAGATTCCCATTTGAATTCCAATGTTCTTCATGGCCAGCCTTAATTCCATGGCCAGCTACTTCAGGGAGGCTTTCTTCAATGCCTCTTATTCATCTCTCTCCTTAACAACTCTCAAATCCATCTCGTATCCTATCTGCCCTCTTTTTCTCAAAGATAAAACTGTATTTCTAATAACATAGCTTCTCAAGCTGGAAATTGTCTCTGGTTCTTCACTTTCCATTCTCCCTTCCCTATTCTCCCCTCCAATCAATGACCAACACTCTCATGGCATCTCTCACATCCATCTTATTCTCAATGCATGTAGCAGCCACGTTTCCTCAGGTCTTCATCTTCTCTACTCTGAACTAATGCAAAGACTTATGAATTGTTCATTCTGTCTCCTCCCTCTCATCTGTCATCTTAATTCTTCTGTGCTCATAAATTGCTATTTCTAAGGGATTGATCTGATGAGGACACTGAAACTCAGTAAGTGTCTATTATTCTCTTTTACTTCAAGGATAAAATAAAGACAATTCTATGTGACTTTTCAAGCTCTTCATAGTTGGTGTCTTCTCTTTCCGGATCTCATAATATTCCCATTTTGGAGCATGATGTTATGGGAAAGCTGGTTCATTATATCATGGTCTGTTTCCTTTCTCCATGTCTCTATGCTATGGGCTGACACTTGCACATCTCGGAAGTTTTTTTGCGCCTGTCAAGGTTCAACTGAAATATCACTTCCTACAGAAGGTCATTCTGAGTTCCCACAGTTGTAGAATTAGTGCCTTCCTCCCCCCTCCCAAATTACTTTTGATTTATTTGGCTTATATTTGTTTTACACATATCTCTATACATGTTATTTCCTCTTAGTAGACTGTGAGCTTGAGATGATGGAGATGTAAGTTTTGGGCGTTTGAGTCTTACAGCAGGTCTTATAAATTCTTGTTGAGGTAATGGATCAATAAATCTTAAATGTTTTGCTGGAGCAGGAATATGTGTTAATTGAAGGTATAATTGAGACATATTTAATCAGCACAGTCTAGCTTTTTGTGCTCAGAGAAAAGGGAATCCAGGACACTAAATATTCTCTTTCTTCAAGCGTAGTCATTTATACCTGGTCTTTAAATGTTATGCTATTTGTCTTCTAAATTAAACTCTCTTTCACTTTAGGGTTACACATATATGGTGTGGCAGTGAAAAGAGTTTGGGCCTAAAGTTAGGAAGAGCTAAATTCAAATTCAGCCTCAGATACTTTACTTCACCACTAGTTGTCTCAATTTCCTCAATTCTGAAGGGCAAGTAATAATAGCACCTACTTTCCAGGGTTATTATAAGGATTAAATGAGATAATATTTGTAAAAGCACTCAGTACAGTGCCTGGCCCATAGGAGACTCGATATAAGTGTCTGTTCCCTTTCCCATCCCCAATTACCCTCAGTGAATTAGGCTGTATATTACAGTCTATATGATTTTAATTCAATATTTGGATTTGAGAGATCAGTTGATTCCTTTGTGTGTTGTCTGGTTTTGCCTCTTTTCCTCTTGTGGCAAAATAAGACCTTTAAAATTCTAAATCATCTGCCTTCAAGGAGAGAACTGATGGAATTTGAATGCAAACTAAAATATACCATATTTCTCTTTTTTCTTTTTTTTGTTTGAAATCTCTTCTACAAAATGACTAATTTGGAAAAACATTTTACTTGATTGCATATGTAAAAAATACATCTGATTTCTTACTGTCCCAGAGAAGGGGAAAGGGTGAAAGAGTGTGGGAAGGAAGGGTAGGTAAGAGAGATAGAATTTTGAGCTGAAAAAAATTTTTTTAATTTATTTTTTTAAAATTTTAATGGATGTTAAAAATGTTTTTACATTTAATTGGGTAAAAACAAAATATTATTTAAAAATCCTATCCAAATTCTATTTTTTCTTGAACTCTAAAATGACATTGAGTCCTTCATTAGTGAGTAAGGCATTTTTTCTTTGGCACCAAGAGCAAAATGATTGTAAAATAGAAGTATTATTAATTTCTGGGAATCATTAACATTTCACTTGATTTTCAACCATCAGCCTAGTAGAGAGGAAGCAAAACCTTGACTAAGCATTGAGATTTCCCCTATCTGTAGCTGAATTGCCAGATAGAATCTGTAGGAAATGGGTCTGGTTCCTGAGTTTGTTTTATATATTTTTTTTTCATAATGTCAGTGGCACACCATGTAAGGAAGAATCAGAGGATACAGTAATTGGCTGTAAAGGAAACATGTTTCACTTGTTCATTTATCTGAGGTTAGCTTATTATTTGAATTATCATGCTTTCTCTATTTTAAAAGTTTCAGTGTTACCTTTCAGGGCCTTTTTTTGGATGAAATTGGTGTCTGTTAAAATAATTTATGTGTGAAATGTGCTTCGTTCTTGCCAAGATCTGTGGACATTGCTCATCCCTAAAAGTAATTGCCAGTGTTTTGTTTAATTTGGAGACTCTTGACAATTCCCATGTGACTCAGGGATGGTGAGGGGGGAGTGGTATGGAGGAGAAAAGCATTAGGGGTGTCTAGAAGTGGGAATGTTGCCCAAATAACAGGCTGCTGTGGGCCTGGCAGCAGATTTTCTCTTGTTGGAAGGTAGACTTAGTAAATAGTATACTTTCCCTCATTCATATGAGAAATCAAAAGTACGGTTCAGTGTTTAGATTTATTTTATAATTGAAATGGATTTTTCATCATTTTGTGTATTAACTGTCAAAACATTAGCATGTTGTAGTTGCCCAGGAAATGAGATTTTTCAGCCTAACCTCCAAACTTTGCTTTTCTAAGACAGAAAGCTCTTAAATATCATCTTCCTCATAACAATTTCCTCTGTTTGTTATTTCTTAGCGTGGCCCTCTGTGTCCCACCGTCCCCCAACTAATCCATTCCTACCACATGACTTGGGCTTTTTGCTCAAGGCATTGCTGAAATGCCTACCTTTTGCCCTCTTGCCTTTCAATCTGATTTATGGTTGTTTTTTTCTCAATTCTTTCCTGGTTAAACTTATCTCTACCTGATTTTTTTCTTCCTACCCTGTCTATTACTGCCTATCTTGGGATTGTCCATGTATTTCTTTGTCTTTTTCCCTCTTATTGTTTCATGTTCTGTCTCCTCCAATAGATTTAAAATCTCTCTGCCCTTTATTTATTTTCATTTGTGGTGCTTACATTACTTAGTACAATAATGAAAGTATTTAGGCACTCAATAAGTGCTCATTAGCCAAATCAGTCTCTTAAATAAGAGAGTCATCAGTGAGTGCTCCATAGTTATATTGTATAGTAACTTGTCAATATCTTGCTGAAGCAACTAACTAATGACTAATTAAGAAGTTGTAATCAGAAGAATACAAAGACACTCATATAGGCTGCCATGGTACTTTATGAGCCAAGCTGCTAAATTAAAAACCTCATGGGGACTTTTAGATGGGGGAGCCTGGAGACATATTGCACCTACTGTTGAAGGAGGAGACCCCATCATGTAATGAGAAGAGGAGTCCAGTTGTAATGAAAACTCAATTTGTTAATATACTTTCCAACCACCTCCCAGGATTCTGAGAAAAGACCTTTTCAAGTTGTAAAGCCTTTAATGAGAGCTGTCACTTTTATAAGAATCAGAGGATCATCAATTTAAGGAAGAAGGTCAAATCCAACCCCTTCATTTTACAGATGTGGAAACTGAGACTTCAAACAATAAACTACTTGCCCAGGGTCACACAGAAAGTTCAGGGGAGAGCTGGAAAACAAATTCAGGTCCTCTTGATTCCAAAGTTGGGATTCATTTCTCTGTACCATACTGTGATTATAATTGGTTGCCAAGAAAACATGAGTATACATGAAGCAGTGATTCCAGGGAAACAGAGTGGAATGGAGCCTGGGTGATTGGGAGCAAGGGTTGGCTGAACAAGGAAGAAACAAGCAAGATGAATGTTTGGGATATTTTCTTGTGATAATTAGATGGCGTGAAATTGTTGTGGAAATGTGAAACCTGAACCAATCTTAGCAATTATGGGTTATGTTTAATGAACATAAATATTTTGAGTTTATGATTATATATGAGATTTAGTGGACTAGGTGACCCCAGAAAAGTTACTCCAGATTTGGTTATGAATAGCATTCTAAAAGCAAATACTGAGTATAGGTCCAGTTTGGCGTTTAATAAATGTTGCAGGACAATTTGTATGATGGTCAGAATGTTGGATTTGATGTCAGGTAGACCTTCTTTCAAATCCACCTCCTACAGTTCCTAAATATCATGTAAAATCTTTAGGCCTTTATCCCTAAAATGGTGTGGGCAGATTTAGCAGAGAAGACCTCTAACATCATCTCTAAATCTATGCTCCTGTGAACTGTTCTGGATTTTGTTTGTCCTCAGGTATGCATTGTATGGATGTTTACTCAAAGCAATTATCTTATACATAAATTCAAATGGATGGCTCAAAGAGTCTTCAGACATGTGTGAAACACTGAGCCATATGTTATTGTTTACATACACATAACTTTTAAATAGTGCAAATAAATAAAAATTACTTCAGGAGCATAGTGAAAATTGCTTATATATTCTAAGCCTGGCAGTTTATTCTACCAATTTACTTAGTACAGACTATCTGATTTTTTAAATTTTAAATAATTTGAGGGTCAAAGATTCTTTCCACGGCTGGGGACTCCTTCATTGGGTCCATAATTCTAGCCATGGCCATATTTGCAACAATTTAATGTGTTCCTGAAAATCAAAGCTTTTCAATTTTAAAACAGTTTGGACTCAAATATTTAAAATAAACATTCGCTATGTAGTCTTTTTAGAAGAACATTAGAGTTAAGTGAAATTAATCAAATACTGATAAGGCTTTCAGAACTACAGGAATACTGAGAATCACTAGTCTTAAGTAATTTTACCTCCACATTCCAGAGCATCCATGATTTTGTCAAGGTATCTATACTTCCAGAGATGCAGGCTGTATCTTAACCCACTCATTCTGAGCAATTGTTGTCTACTATCTCATATCCTCCATAGAAAATCCACTCAATGATATGAGGGGCTTTCTTCTAGATCAAAAATTCTTAACCTAGGGTCCATGGACTACATGATTTGAGGGGAGAGGGGATCCGTAAACTTGAATGAGAAAAAAAATCTCATTTTTTCACTGATCTCAAACAAAAATTTAGCATTTCCTTCAATTATTGATGTAGACAATAAGCCAAAGTAGCATAATGTTTCAACAGACTGCCAAAGGGGTTAGGAGTTGATGACATAAAAAATTTCAGGAACCCCTTTTCTAGTATTATTGGCATTATTTGGATAGCTGTGGAGTATAATGGTGGCCAGTTTGGCCATCATTTGCATCTGCCATATGACCTTCTTTCCCATCTTCTTTTTCCACTCAGATATCTCCCTAGTGACATCCTGCCATTTCTTCTGTCTTCCATTGTAATGTGTTACATCCTTCCTTTGCCCACCATGTTCCTCACTGATTGCCCTTTAACCCTTAACTTGAATTCTTCAGACACTTGGGTATTCTATGACCCAGCAAATAAAACATCATCCTAAGATTTTGTCCTTAAAAATAGGGTCTGCTGTTTCAGGGACAGTGGCATCATTCAATTTTCCAAAGGTATTCCAACCTTTCCATTGCTTTTGGGATGGGCTAAATAACAAATAACAGTGATGATAATGATTCCTTTTGAGGGGGGATGGATAAAGCTTTTTTTCTTTTTTTCAGATCCTTACAGTAGGTTTATATTTGAACCAATAATTGCTGGATTTTTAAAAATATAGTCTGTTTAGTTTTGCTATTTGCACCTTATGCCCTCCTCCTCACTCCAATTTTTGTCATAAAATAAATAGCTCACATGATTTGATTCATTTGAATGAAATTGTTGCTGTGTGGCTTATTTATCTAAGTACTCAACTATATTTTATCATATTAAATGTTGACATTTTTAAAAGATAAAACAAAGATACCACAAGTTGTTGGAGAGAGTTTAAAGGCTAAATACATAGGCACCAGGACTTGGCCATTTCTGTACAAGGAGCTGAGATTTATCAGCTTGTGGTACTTATACATTAGGTCAGCGGCCATCCTCATCCTCTGCCTTCAGTTTCAGAGTCCTCTCTGTGTTCATAGACTTCATCAGGTAGAATGCTCCCAAGGTCTCAGCCACAGTGCATTCATTTTTCTCACTTTATTACCATCACATCTGATTCCAATTTGCTACCAAATTGAGTTTCCATTCTCGAGCTTGACATTCAAGCCCGTCAGGTGGATTAGTGCTGTCAGCTTTGTTAGTGTAGCTTCAGGTCAGCTAGCACCGGCCTATTAAATGTCCTCTGCTCCCCATCTCATCATCTCTCCTACTTGTGTGGCTATCCCTTTGAGCAGCGGGCTTGGGTTACCCAATGTAACCTTTTAGCAGCTGCAGAGGGTTGCCCATCATAACCTTTCTCCTTGTTGAGAAATAGTAATTCTAGACCTACTGAATAGCTTTTCTGATTAAGAGAGAGAGAGAGAGTGTGGGATTTTAGTCCTTATTTTCTTGCTGTTTCAGCAGCTTTTCATCAGGCCAGGAAGGCTAGTGTTCTGTGATTGGGTCATTAAGGTGGAATTTGATTGATTGGACCATTGTTCAGAGGGGTCTTCTTTGAATCATTTGTCTGGACCTTTCTCACTCGCTTACTGTACTTACTATTTCTGCATATGGACCTTAAGCATACTTTATGAAGTTTTGTTTCTCAATTGAGAGAGAAATTGGCAACTTTGCCTCCTTTCTGCCTTTCCTTTTCCTTTCTTTTCTTTCCTCTTTTTTTTCTTTGGGATATGAACACTCCAGCTGAACACAAATACCTGATCAGACAGTTGCCTTTTCTTTGTTTTGTTCTAGCCTTTAGGTTGTAGGAGAGAGGTAGCCTTTGGGGAATTTTACCATGAATTCCTGGGGCTCCCATCAGAAGCAGATGTAATCAGTTTGACTACTGTTCTCCAAAAGGGAAGGGGGTAGTTATGTTGGTTTTTTTACCTGAGGTGATTACTTTGAGTTTTTCAGCTGAAGATCAATCCCACACTAAGTAGAAACACACAACAAATCCAATATTTGAATTTCTATTTACACATTCATTCCCAAGGTAGATGATTATGAACGTTTAAGACTATATTTCCAAGGCTATCAGCAAACGAAATATCTTTGCATTTCATATATTTCATAATTTAAGGATCTATATCAGCAAATACTCATCCACTGCAGGCTAATCAAGATGGGAAGTGTACAGAGAAAGACTTTCTTTCACCCTAATCCTCTTTTCTACTTTCCCCAGCCCATCTTTCCACACAGTCTGGTAGCTCTGAGAATAGGAATGTAAACAACTCATTTAATACATCTACTAATTGTTCTTCCTTAACTTTAGCCTTTGATACAAGTCATAAGTAATAATAGAAATGTACATGTGTCAATTGATATGAAAAGCTGCCAAGTTATAGGACTCTCTTGTTATTGTCAAGTTTCTTTCTTCTAAGGTGTATCAGGAGAAATTATGCTTTCTGGAAGTAGTGTATTCTTTATATGACTTAAAGATAAGATATTATTCTTTTAAAAAATGATTGTTGTACTCCCTACTGCCTACAAGCAATATCTGAAACTGCCTTACAAGCTAAGCATTCAGAGATCTGCTATAAAGAGTGAATGGAAAAGATAAGAGTGGTAGAGCTGAGGGGAAACATGTTTCAAAAGACAATGTCTGAGCTCCTAGAAGGCAGAAAATAAATGAAAATAATGGGAATGAATAACCTAATATTATCTCATCTTTGAGAATTCATTGTGTGCACATTTTGAGATTGAAATAGAGCATATGACCAATTCTTTTCTATTCTTTAATCACAAATAATAATATTGAACACCTGGGTTACTGAGGAATTTATTAGAGGGAATCTGGATCTCTTTAGCATCTTTTTGCTGTCTTTGTTTGACACTGTTTCTTTGGGATTGTAGATGATTGATTAACCCTTTAGCTGTAATGGCTAACATGGACCACTCTCTGATATCATTGGGATAGTTTATCATAGTAAACCTTTTTGAGTCTTCAGCAGTGGACTTAAAAAAACAAAACAAAACAACTCTATACCTTCCATATTAGACTCAATCATGTGCATTGGTTCCATGGCAAAAGAATAGTAAGGGTGAGGCAGTGGGGATTAAATGACTTGCCCAGACTCACACAGTTAGAAAGTGTCTGAGGTCACATTTGAACCCAGGACCTCCTGTCTTTGGGACTGAAGTGTTTGTTGGCTTTTAAATGGACATGTTTCATATTTCATGGAACAAACCAAAGTCTAGATTGTATCATTTATTCTTCGTTTTTGCCACTTTCATAGACAAAATGATATATAACAGTGTGTTCCAGTCTCTGATCCACAATTGATCCCTTTCTATTTTATCTAATCATTAGTTGACCCATATTGAGAAGCTAGCCCCATGATACATTAGAACTGGCATCCACTATGAAATCTGAGTATCTGAGTTCAAATTTTACAACTGACATTTATTATCTTGAAAATTTCATTTCCTGGATTTATCTTTCCTTATCTATAAAATGAAGAGCTTAGGAAAGGTGTTCTCTGGAGTCCCTCCTAGTTCTTATGTCCCTGATGCTAACTAGCTAAATTCGTCTGTTTTCTTACCGTCTGGGAAAAAGATGACATTCCACTTTCTCTATACTCTATTAATAGAAATTTGCTTTTTGTATAATAAAAATTTATGTTCTTCTATCAATGAAAACTTCCCTGCAGAGCCCACCTCAGGTCCCAATGAAAAAGAAAAAAGACAAAACACAGCTCATATAACAAACTTGTATAGTTCAAGCAAAACAAATTCTCATATTGGCCATGTCCTAAAAAAATTGGGAAGAAAAAAAGTCAAGATATTTCAGGATAAATCCTGTGGGATCATTGTGTTAATCAAATTTTCAAAATGTTTGTCTTTATAATATTGTTATTATTGTGTAAATTATTCTCCTGGTTCCATTCACCTCATTTGTATCAGTTCATTCATATCTTAAATTTTTTTCTGAGGTTGCCCTGCTCATCATTTCTTACAGTTAAATAGTATTTCAACACATTCATATACCTTAACTTATTTAGCTATTCCTAGTTGATGGATAGATAACCCTTTAGTTTCCAAATCTTTGTCACCTCAAAAAGAGTTCACACATACATACATCCATGTAGTAGATAGGGGTCATTTTCTTCTTTATTTAATCTCTTTGGTGGCATAGACCCAGGCTCAGAGGGTTTGATTTTTAGATGAGCTTGTCCTTATTTTTAAAGTTGCATGACATTAGAATCATAATGTTGATTTGTAATATTTGACTATGGCTGTTTTAAGAGGTTAATGTTTTGTTTTATTTTCCATTCTGCTCTTCCTCACCCCCAAATTAGTCAAAAGTGTTTGTAATGTAAATTTGTTTTATTAAGGGAACCAGGCAGGAACAGAACTGGGATGTAATGGTGCCATTAAAATCTCTTCAAATAGCCACAAAAAAATATGAGCTAGGATTGATTTTTTAAAATATAAAAAAAAACAATTTGTCACTCTAATGTCGTGTTTATTTCTCCTCTTTTTTCAGAAGGAGCTGAGTCTTCCCAGAAGAGGAAGTTTGTAAGTAACAAAAGATTCTTCCATAATAATCTTTTGTCTGATTGTGATGCAATCATTCATTGAAGTATTTATTAGGTTTGTCAGTGGCAAATTGAAGGTTAAATGTGACAACTAACTGGCCTTAGCATAGCAACAAAGAAAACTGAATTTATATGCATGAGCGTCAATATTCCATGATTTGAATATAATTGAATGTCCTTTGTAGTGGCCTCTAAATTATAATTACAGTGCAAGATTTCCAAGGTTTCTAATGGGTGATGTGAACTAAGAATGCATTTTTATTCTAGTGTGACCCTTAATTTAAGAAAAAAAATTCTGCCAATTTAATGAGCTCAGTCCTTTGGATGAAAATATTTGGCATGCAGATAGTATAAATGTATGTGATAAGAATGATTGCTGGGCTCTAACTTCTAGAAATTCAAGCTCAGTCTTTTCACAGCTATTGCTGAGCAGAGAAGATGATATTGTTTTGCATCTGAATTGTTGAAGATGAGCAGTGGAAATGTAGTTTATAACTATATCTCATTCAGCTTTTAATGGCCTATCTTATCTGGTGCTACTTCATGATTAAAATTGCAGATTTATGTACCTTGTCTTGATTTCCTCATAGTAAGTTTCAACCTATTGTTTTTTAGGATTAATAGGATGTTATTTGCCTCATATATGACTTTTTGCTCCTGGAACTTACTGTTTGAAATTAGCTACTCTTACATGCAGTTAAAGTAGGAGCATGTCTGTGATCAGTTGCTGGTGTAACTGCTGACTTAGAAACATATAATGTTTAAAATCTGAGGAGCTTCTGCAAGTATGTGGGTGTAGGGAGGAAAAGGTGATTGTTATGTCTGTGGGTGGTAAAGTTAGGTCAGTTTTGCACAAGTTCTCATTAGGATGTAGGGGGTAGGGATGGGGATAGAAGGAGATATTGAAAGGCAAGGTGAATCTTAAGGGCAAAACATAGCCACGTCCCTATTTATCAGATCATCATTTAACAAGCATGTAACAAATGCCTCTTATGTGCCACTCACATGATGCTGAACTCTGGGGATAGAAAGACAAGAACAAAATCAAAGAACCCCAGAAGATTCAGATCGCGAAGAGCTCACAGTCTAATATTAAGATTCTGAAAGCCTTCAGTGATACTCTCTTTTGTTTATTTAGTAGCCTCTGCTATCTGAATAGTAGAGGAAATGGATGTTCTTTGGAATACTTTTGGATAAATTGTCATTGGCTCCAAGTTGGCCACAGGAGAACCTTAAATCCCCAGTGCTTGGGAAGTAGAGGTTTAAATAGGTATTTTCTCCCTCCATGAGCATAATTCTCTTACCTAGATTGGGGGAGGCCAACTTGCCCGAGATTCACTCTCCTAGAGAGAAAAAGTGAAACAACAGAGGACTAAAGCCTGCCCCTAGCATCATTGCTTAAAAGAAGTTAGTTGGGGAAATGATCACCTTTTTCTTTTCCTGGAAAATAAAAAATACTTTAGTTTTTGTTTTGTTTTTCTCCTTTGTAGAATATGAAATGGTTTTCTGCAGGTCTCTTACAAAGGGCCCTTCACTAAGTCATACTTAATCCTTTCTTCTTTGTTCCTTAGTTGGTTGTAATTGATTACCCAGTGAATGACCATTAAGATGATGGTCACCAGTGAAATGGAGGTTATGTGTATTTTAGATCATCTTTCCTTTGGAGGCATCTGAGTAATTCCTATTCATGATTGTGATAACAGCCATGCCTTTATAGGCTAATTGAGAGAAAGGAGTAAATGCAAAAGTCTGTCCCTTAAAACTTTCTTTATATAAAAGTATTCCCCTAAGTAAAGATGAAGAACCCATTTTGGGGGCATGTTTAAGGGTGGCCATTTGTGTGCAGTAAGAACATGAGAAGAATTATATCTCCTCTATTTAAAATACATGTACAGACCTCACGACAATTTCCATTAGAGTTGAAATATAGTGTACATATTATCAACATAAATGTCTTTCTTTTATTTTAGTGTTATTTCCACTATGGGAAAGATATAAACCATTAGAAAAGTGAAACAAAATAAGAAAATATAGATAGGTATTTGACACATGATGTCATTGGCCTGGGAAACTATAGGTATTTGACACATGATGTCATTGGCCTGGGAAACTATAGGTATTTGACACATGATGTCATTGGCCTGGGAAACTCGGGGGTGAGGAAATTCTACCCATACAGATTGGAACTCATTGCTTAGTCTTACAGAATTGCTTAGAGCATTGAGATATTGAGTGACTTGTTCTTGTTTATCTAGCCAATATGTGATGAAAATGGGATTTGAATTCAGGCCTTCCAGGATACAAGCTGATTTACACAAACACAAAAATAGCAAAAATGTCATTTTGTGTTTATTTTATTAACAATACTTTCAGTACCCTTGCTCTAATACCTACACTTGAATTTGGTCAGCATTTTAAGAGGATACCTATATAGTACACCAGTAATTGCTTTCTCTATACAATGCATTTTTATGGCACTAGGGAAAGGAATTTTTTATGCTAGAGTGATTTTAATATAAATTTAATGAAGAAAGACATTGCTTCATCTTTATTACCTATCTCTACTAGCCAGAATAATGGAGTCTGGTTATTGAAACTTCTTCAATTTATTTACCAAATAAATATCACCTATATTTTCCTAAATCTGTAATATGCTATCAAGAGAATGATTGGGGATTCAGTTTTATATTAAGGAACAGTAACATTTCCATTTTAAAAATAAGGCAGTGAAATTCCTAAAGATAATCGGTTTTGTTTGGATAGTTTGTGTAGTCCAAGTCTATTAGATGCTATTATGCTATTATTGTTTTACCTTTTTTCTGAAAATATACTTTTATTTTGAAAGATGGTGTTTTAATTGAAAGAAGCACCTTAATTTAGCAATTATATTGTTTCCAAAAGAAATCAGACTGAAAACTATCTTGACTTCTTCTGCTCTTTTTGGGGAAAAAAAATGTCAGGTTAATAATGTAAACAAGATTATTGGTGAAATGTATGTGGTTGTCACTAAATGATTTCATTCATCATGGAAAGAATACCAGACCTGATTACTTTTCTGAATGCTAGTCCCACATCACTAATACTGTTCTGAACTTTCAATTGGTTCTCTCCTGGGTATCTCTACCTTAAAAAAATCCCAAATAGAACTCTCAATCTTTCATTCTCCTTCCTAATTTCCCTATTTCTGTTGAGTGTACCACTATCCTTCCAGTTATCCAGATTTTTATCCTCAGAGTTTCAACTCTTCCCTTTATTTAACCCTAATGTTATAGATTCTCCCTTCCTACCTTTTCTTGCACTTGTCTTTTCTCTTCCCTTATTTTAGATCAAATTCTCTTCATCTCTTATCTAGACAATTATAATAGCCTTCTAATTGGATTGCCTGCTCCAGTACATTCTTCACATTGCTGCCAGGGTAACATTCCTAGAACAAAGATCTCATGTCATCCCCATCCTGCTCAGGAAGCTTCATAGTTGTCTCTAGGAAATAACTATTTCTCTCCTTAGTATTTCATGCCTTTCATAATATGTCTCTACCCTACCTTTTCAAGCTTATTAGACATCATACCCTTACACATATACCGTGGTCCACCCAAAGCTGACCTACTTTCCTTTCTAGGTATACAACATTCCAACTCCTGTCTCTATGCCTTTTCCTATGCTGATTCACATTTCTGAGATGCTTCCCTTTCTCCTTTTTTTCTCTTTGAATCCCATATTGTCCTTCAGAATTCACCTCAAGTGCCAAGTTATATGTGAAACCTGTTCTTATTCTTCTAACTGCCTCCCCCTCCCATGGAAAAAAAAAAGATTTATATATATTTTTCATGTACTTGTTTCTGTAGGTGTCATTTTCCTTGATAAAAGCTGTTTGAGGGCTGGGACCAGTATACTTTTGCCTTGGTATGCACAATATCTGGCATGTAGGCATAGAGTTGGCACTTACTAGAAGTAGCTAGGTATTTGAGTGAATAGAGGGCAGGACTTTGAATCAAGCAGAACTATGTTCAAATCTAACCCCAGACACTTATTAGGTATATGACTCTAAGCAAGTCGCTTAACCTTTCTCTGCTTCAATTTTCTCTGCTATAAATTGAGATTAATAAATAGCATCAACAGCTCATGGTAATTTGGGGAACAAATTCATATTTATATATAAAATAAATATATTTATATGTAAAATAATAATTTAAAAATTAATAATCTAATTTGACAAAATTTAATAATATTTCTAAATCTATTAGGACAGTGCCTAGCATATGAGTACAATGTGCTTGTGTTTGATGGATTGCCCATCCATCCTGATTTGAAGGATTTGAAAGGAATTTACTCTTCATGGCTTTCCTTAAGACTAATTTTCTCATTTGGCACAAATTACTGAGCTGTTACATATTTTATATTTTTGTGACTTGGGGGGGGATGTTATTTGTCATCATATTATCTTTTTGTTAATGAAAACAAATCATTGTGGAGCCAAAATTTTGAATACACTAAAATTTATTTTGACTAGATTAGAAATTACATGGATAGTTTAGAATTTATTTTGACTGAGAACCATTTCAAACTGTACATGTGTATCAAAAGAATGACTAGATTTGGAGCATATTGTTTATAAAGTTGACCTCCCTGAGTACATAGTTTCTCCTCATAAGAGATTCTTCCCCTGATCAATGGCACAAGCTAGGTTCTCTTTAAAAATATACTATGCAGAAGAAGCTGTAATGAAATTGAGTTCCTTTGAATCCAGAGTAGACATGACCACCACAGAATACAAAGATTCCCTTTGTTCATTGCAAAAGTGAGCTTCCTTCATTCCCTATAATGCTCTGATGATATTTATAACCAGTGAGAGTAGACAATATATATGAGTCTTGGAATGAGGAAGAGATGTAAGGATTAGCATAGTCTCCTCATTTCTCAGTTGCTCTCTAGTGCTGTTTACAGTTTTTCCATACACACAAGAACCACACTGAGTTCATTAATATTTGTGATTATTGGGATGTGGACTGATTGCCTCCTACATGTTTAAAGGATTTATCAGAAAGGTTTATTTTACTTGTGTGTATAAATCTAGGGCTTTATGAATGCTCATAGGCATAAAACCTTTTTAACTTAGAAGTAGTAAGAGGTATGTAAGATATAGTTGGGGTACATTTAGCATCCTTTAATTTCTTATTCTTTATGGGTAAAGGTTGAATAATGGCAGAATTGTGAGGTCTTCTTTGAAAGTATTGTATAAACTTACATGAGTTAGAAATAAAAATGAATCTGGACAACATATAGAATTCAGTATCATATGTTATGTATATATGATATGATGCATTATATTTCATAATGTGTTTTGATTATTAAATAATTATGTAACATTGAAACAACCTCATCCACAGGAGAGAGATTTAGTAGCTTATTAGCCCTTTACTTACCTTGAGGAATCATTTGGCAACATTATTCTCTACCCTTTATTTCTTCAGAGGAGGTTTCCTTCTCTTCAATCATTCCTCCTGTTATATTCAGGATTGCTGTAACAACTTAACTGTGTTCATAGTAGCAGTGATTGAGATGAACTAACACTGGATTAGTTGATCACTTTTTGATTAATGTGATTTCAGAGGTATTAGGAATCTCCACTGCCACTCTCCAAAAATATTTCCTAGGTGCTACCATGTAAAGCTTGAAATTCTAGACCTTCTACTCACCTATTTAAATGCAAATAATCTTGAGACTGAGTTACAGCTTAAATAATAGGTTCTCAAACTTTCTTGGTTTACTATGCCCTTAGTATCTTAGGAATTTCTTCACAGCAACTCTAGGCCAAAAGAAACACCTAAAAATTACATATTAAGAAGTTGGGTCCAAATAATTTAGTATTTTTGTCCTAAAATCTTAGCTGTTTGGAAAAAATATATTCCAATTGTCAGAAAAATATTTTTGTTTTGTATTTAACACTACTTTGAGCCTTTTGAGCATTACAGTTTCTAAAAACTGACTACTATTTTACACCACTACTCTCTTTTTTGTTACACAATTGAGTTTTAAATGTTACTTGCTTTTTAAATCACAGTAATCTCTGGAAACCCAGCTTTGCAAAGATAAAACATGAGAAAGTTGGAGAAGTTTCTGATGTCACCAAAAGGATGCAAATAACCACAATAATAAAATCTCAAATATTTGAGATCATAGGAAAGAACATCAAGTAATCTAATGGTGTAACTGTGAACAGCTGGTAGTTCTAGGTATGTGATAGATGTAGGATATCTCTGTATTTCTTCGTTTCCCTGGGGGCATCCTAGTAATAAGCTATTGATTCCACTGGACACAGTTTGGGAAGTAGAGGCTTAATCTCTTATCAACGAATTCCCTGGGAGAGAATTTAGAAAGCAAAGTGTTTCCTAAGAGATAGAAATACGGCACCCTACAACATGAAGGAGATTGTGGGCTGGCTAGTAGGGGCACTAGGACAGAGAGAAGAAAGTTGTCAAAAGAAAAATGGGGGAGGGAAAGATACACTTTATCTACTTGACACTTTACCTTCTGGGCATTTTCATAGGTGACAGAAAAAAGAAAGGTCAGGTAGCAAAAGACAAATAGCTTGGGTGGATTTTTGTGGTTGGAGTAAGTTTATATTCCCGGGGCTAATATATCACTCAAAAGAAAGTGACATATTACAGGCATAGAATGACCCTAGAATAGCTAGAATAGTTTAATCGATTATTTTAAGATTGCTCATTCCTTGTCATTGTGAATCAAATGTTTGGGTTTAAAGTATTTTGAGGTAAATAATTTTTAAGTGATAAAAGTCATTTGATTTTGGAGCTCAAGGAATAGATTTCTTTGAATCTGCATATATAATTATTTGACCCAAAGCCCTGAAATTTTGTCTGTTGGTTAGAACTGTAACATGCAACTTACTTGACTGACTAGAGATACATGCTAAAAGTATCATTTGTTGTAATACAAGGCCATTCCTAGAATTTAACAGCATTTTATAACTGATTAAGCTGGATATATGGATTTCCAAAGGCAGAATTTCTAGAGAGTGAGCTTCATTTAGGCCAAAAATGAAGGCTAGGCCTTATCTCTTAAATAGATTTCTAAATAAATCTACCTTCTCCTTTTCTTCAACTCTTCATGACCCTTTCCTTCCCTCATAATACTGAAGCAAAATGCTAAAATAGAAGATGTTTCTGACCATAGAGTTTCATTTTGACTGTTAGAAAATCAAAAACAATAGGGAAAAAAGAAGGACTGTTGCATTTGAATTAGCATTTAAAGTGGCATGTTTATACAGAGGGAGAATGGTGTAATATATCCTGAGAAAAGAGAGAGGATTTCAGACTGTGAAGGAATGTCAATTGCATTCATATATTCATTGGGTGGCCAGTTGGATAGTAGTATTTGTTTACAGCATTCTTCAAAACTGATGTATTCTTTTGTGAAGTTAGCAGGTAAGGAAAGCTGGAGGTGAGAGACATCTTCCAGTGTGTCCTATTGTCTGCAAATGCTATGCGAAGACCCCTGGAATTCTAAATGCTAATATGTCTTCCAACTGATTTTATTCATCTTATTTCTTATAACTCCAAAGACCTGTGACACATGAGGGGGAAATTGTCTATTCTAAATTTGTTGTTCACTACAACTTTCAGTAATCCTAAGAGTCAGGCAAGATTGGGGATGGCAATGTGGTGGGATGAGCTGTTGAAGAGGAAATGCATTTTTTTGTTGTGCTCTCAGCAGTCATCAAGCCAGCAGAGCTTTTGCTTGCTTTTTCTCACCAAAGTACAGCTTTTACAGCTTTCTCACACAACCCTCACAAATTCCATGCACTGGAAGCAAAAGGAACTGATAACATTATAATAAGGTGTTAAATGGGAGGATTCTACCATATGTAGATTTCACTGGGACATAACATTTTGAAATTTTTTTCTCTCAGAGAGTTTATTAGATTTTTAAAATACCATATCCATTTTCTTTTAATTAATGAGACTGGCTGGATAGATCATCAAGCCTTCTTCAGGAGGGAGGAAAAGGAAATTTATATTAATTGAGATTTGCAAGCAGAGACAATTCTCTGAGACTGTAAGCTACAGAAGAGATGCTGATCAGCACTGGTAGTTTGAATGTCTCTAATGAATTAATCATTGAAAGAGCTTCTAAGTCCTTGCAATGTGCCAAGCGCCATGCTAAGTACTGGGAATACAAATACAAAATCAAAGGCTCTTCCTTCTTCCAAGATGCTTATGTTCTAATAAGAGGAGATAATGCATCTACAAGAAGTAGGAACCAGGGATGCTATTTTAGTTTGCCAATTAATGAAATTCTTGAGAGGCTATATTAATTTTTTAAATTATTTATTAATTGACCACTCAAGAAAATTCTAACTAGCCAGTATAGATTCTCTCCATAATTGAAACAGATGCCAAGGAGCACAAGCAGGGAAAAAGAGGCCAAGTCCTGGGGCAAAGATTATTTATTATATACTCCTTTTAATATCACCACTCAATTCATCCCCAAGTTGTTTCTGAGTGGAAAATCATCCCTGAGAAAGTGAACCTAGAGACTCCAGTTCCTCCCTTATTACATCATCATAGGAAAAGGTAGGTATTAAGGATGCCAAGAAGCCCCTTCCTTTCTGTCATGTGTCTGGTTCACTGCAGCCCAAAATGGTATCTGGAGTTTGGTGACTTCATCACCCAAGTGTTAGTGTTTACAGATAAACAAGGAGAAGGTTGCCACCCTGCTGGTAACAAAAGCCAGCCCAGTGAGATACCCTTAGGTCTAGGAATAAACTACTTATCTTGGAAGCTAGTTGACCTCCTAAACCCAAGATTTAAGAAAGATTTCATATAAAAATTGTTACAGTTCAATATTAATTTTCCACAGTTTCAGTTTTTGAAGCTAACAGGGATGGTGAACAGAGCCATAAGGGAGTATATTGAAACATTTTTTTCTAATTGCAACAATAGGATTCTTTTTATTATGTTCCATGGCTACTAAGTTGACTGGTGAGTATAGCATGGACCATATGAGGCAGAGTTGGGTCAACCAGAGATGCCATGTCCTATGTGAGGAATGGCAAAGAGGCCATTATTGTAAGGTGGATCATAGAGTGTATAAGTAGGAGTAAGGTGAAAGAAAACTGGAAAGGTAAGAAGAGGCCAGATAACATAAAGCTTCAAATGCCACATAGAGAATTTAAAATTTTACTCTGGAGTTCATAGGGAACCACTTGACTTGGCATGAGCTGATCTATGCTATAGGAAAACCACTTTGACAGTTGGCTCCAACTTATTTTTTCAGTCATGTTACTTATTATTCTCCTTCATACAGTCTTGTGTTCTGCTAACCTGGCTGGTGCTTTCTTCTGAAATTATTTTATATTTCCACTCATCAGTATTTTGTATCTAGATATCTAGGTACACATAGTTTTCCCTAATAGAATGAAAATTCCCTGAAAGTAGCTACTGTTTGTTTAATTTTTCTTTGAATCCTGAATGACTACCATATTCCCTATAGAAGAGTCACAATTTGATCATTTAAAACCCAAGAATATTGTAGACCTTCCTAAGAAGAAGCATATTTGTTTAAAAGTATAAAGTGTAACTGGTAGCTATATGGCACAATGGATAGAAATTTCTGGAGTCAGAAAGACTCATCTTCCTGAGTTCAAATGTACCCTCAGATATTTTCTGGCAGTATGACCCTGAGAAAGTCATTTAATTCTGTTTGCCTCCATTGCTTATTTTTTGAATGAGCCAGAGAAGGAAACAGCAAACCACTTCGGTAGCTTTGCCAAGTAAATCCCAAATGTAGTTAGACAAGACTGAAAGCAGAGACTGAGCAACAACAACAACAATTATCCTAACATAGGAAAAACTGAATGAACATAAAAATTCTTGCTGTTCTGACTGCTGTCCACTTGGATGGACAGTTCTTATTTCTGGTCCAGCAGTTCATATGTAATGTACAAATAACTGCAAATGGACAATGACTGGTCCCAGAACTGAACAGGAAGAGAAGCGTGGGCAGGATTGCCTTTGGGAAATTACATGGTGCTCTTAATGACTCAAAAATTTCTCCCTGAAACAAAGGCCCATTTTAAAAAACAACTGTATTCTTCTGATAGTTCTCTATGGGTTGTTATGAATCATAGAACAATATGTCCCTGAAGAATTAAGTTGAGGATGACCCAAAGGGCAGTGGAAGGACACATGGTGGGCCTGAGTAGCTTTTAACATGTTATTACCATAGGAGAATTGTGCAAGATAAATGGCATAAAAATGACATCAGTTAATTGACAGGTAACAAAATTGAATCATCATAAAATGAAGGTGAGGGGTAACTAATGATAACTTGCATGCTCTATGGCATAGATGCAAAGTCAAGAAATCTAAAGGAGTATCTTCCTATAGAAAGTTTTTAGAAGATGTGGACAAGAGATTCTTGAGATCAAAAGGGTTGTTTCAGTCAGTAGGCATTTATTAAGTGCCTAATGGGTACCAGAGGGTAGCTACCTGGGGTAGTGGATAAGAGTACCAGAACTGGAATTAGGAGGACTCATTTCCTTGAGTTCAAATCTGGCCTCAGACACTTACTAGTTGTGTCCCTGCACAAATCACTTAACTTTATATGTTCTATTGGCCTCAGTTTCTTCATCTGTAAAATGAACTGGAAAAGAGAAACTGGCAAACTATAGCTTCTTTGCCAGGAAAATCCCAAATGGGTCAGGAGGAGTCAGACACGATTGAAACAACTAAACAACAACATCCATGTGTTCCAGGCTGGTGATAAATACAATGAAAGGTTAAAGACAGACCTGACCTCTAGGTACTCACACTCTAGTGATGTGTTCTGCATGTTAGAAGAAATTCCCATCTTATTGAGATCACAGCTCCATCAAAGTATGCAGGCAATACTTGATGAATGAATGAAAGAAAGAAAAATATTTAAGTACTTATTGCATGCCCCATTGCAAGCTTTGTGGATATAAATAGAAAAAGATAGGCACCACTCCAGAGTTTACATTTTGATTGGAGGATACTACACATAAAAGAATGGACATCCATACTGCAGGCCATGAGGTGCTTTAGCAGATCTTGGTGTGATTATAATGACACATCATGTTCGCATTACAAATCACAGTAGCTACATTTGTTTCTCAAATTGCTAAGCACAGAACCTGGCATACAATAATCAGTTAATAAATGGTGGTTGACAGATTCTCAGAAGTCCTGTGGAAGACATAGAATATTGTAGCTATGGGTTTCCCTGTCTGTGAGATGAGGTCTAAAATGGTCAAGGGTTGCAAAAAGATGATGAAAAATAAGGAGCCAAACTGGGCTCACAGTTTGGTGTTTATTTCACATTATGCTGACTTTTTTTTAATGTAGTGTGCAGTATAGCAATTAGGGATATATTTGGTCACTATTAGAGAATATCTTTGGAAGTAGCTCATTTTATGAACAAATACAGAGGACCTTAATTTCTTCTGGCTTCAATTTATATCTATCTGTCTATCCATCCATCCATCACCCTTACCTTCTGCCTTACAATTGATACTAAATGCAGAAGAATGGTAAGGGCTAGGTTCTTTGGGTTAAATGACTTGCTCAGAGTCACAAAGCTAAAAAGTGTCTGAGGTCAGATTTGACTAGGCCTGGTCCTCTTTCCACTGTTTTACCTAGCTGCCCCCTAGCTTCACTTTTAATAATGACATCACTAACCAGGAAAAGAGGAGAAATTAAGTGGGCTTACACTACTTTGATATTTCAGAGCTTTTTGAGAAATAGCATGGTATACTGGGTAGTCAGAGAACCTGGGTTCAGATCCCTTCTTGTTCCCTTCCTAACCTCAACTGGGCCTAAGTTTCTTCACTTGTAAAATGAGAGAGTTGGATTTTATGTCCTATTATGTCCTTTCCAGTTGTAAATCTTTGATCTCATGACTAGATGGACTTTAGATGTCTTCCAGTTAGAAACCTACAATTCTACAATCCTATTTCAGAATCCATAGTGTGAAGATGGGATTGACTCTTCCCTTGCCTATTTTTAATTAATCAAATAAAGTTTTAACACCCCTACTTGGCACTAGGTGGGGGAGTTCGAAAGCCACTTAGAGAACTCCTCCCTTCCAACTCAATCAGTCAGAAACTTGTGAATCCTTTGATAAGAGTTAATGCCCTCATAGGACAAGAGGTGGAACCTACAAACACTGCCCCCCTGGGCAGTGCTAAGCAAATTTAAAGACTACAATTGGTCCCCATAAAGTGAAGGAAGGGACAGGAAGTGGCCTTAAAAAGAACTATAAAAGATGGTGAACTTCCTATGCAAGAGGGTCTTTGTCCTGAATTTTCGGACTGAAGGATCTTCTCCTTTGGGACTTTGCTTTGAAACTTCAGTTTTTGGCTTCACTTGGACCAGGGACTCTGGCTCTTGGACTGTTTCTAGTAAGACTGTTCCTGGATCTTCTCCCTTTGAATTTCAGCCTGGTGAGTGAAATGCTGACTTTCCTTTCCTGGCTTCTGGAGAGATTAGTCCTGGAGAGGTCTCCCCTTCTTGACTTGAACCCTTGCTTAATTCACCACCAAGTCCTCCAGCTGAAGGTTTAACTAGCCCTGTGTGGGTTGAGCCAGGGACCAGAGCAACATTTAGGGTGATAAGTTAGACTTCTCACTCTACCCTCTTTTACATTTCTCTACTTTCACTCTCCACTTCTTTGTAAATAAAAGCTTCTAAATGTCATGAGCTGTATTAATTTTAAAATCAGCAACCACAATATTAATTTAGAATTCTCACATATTTAGTCAAATCAACCCTTATTTTAATTCCTTACAATAGTCAAAGAAGAGGGGGAAAGCATGTATTAAATGCCTACTATGTGCCAAGCACTTTACAAATATCTCATTTGCTCCTTTCAACAACCTTGGAGCTATCATTATCCCAATTTTACAGTCCAGGGAACTGAAGTAGACAATGGTTAAGTGAATCACCTAGTATCACATAGCTGTTAAGTATCTGAGTCTGGATTTGAATTAAAGTTTTCCTGACTTCAAGTCCAGCACTCTACCCCCATTCACCATCTAGTTGCCTCAAGGCTATTGTGAGTTTAAGCAAATCTTTGATTTTTATAAGCTAGTGTTTTTTAACTACTGGAGGTTTTGCCAAGGTCAAGTAAGTTACAACAAATGGTCTGAACAAATTCATATGATTTTAGGTCCCTGGGCAAAAGTTTTAGAGATGACAGACTTACTATATTTTTCCTCTCCTTCAAATTAGAAAAAGTATTAAAGAGATTAGATTATGTTGAGAATATAGAATAAGCCCCTCAACTGTCTGCAACTTTGATTTCAGGGGATTTTTCAATTGGTTATAAAGAGATTTTAATGCATTACCTCTCTAAAAGTCAAGATCCTTGGAATATTTCTATGTTAACTGAAAGGCAATATGGTATACTATGTGCAAAGTGTGCAGCTAGGTGGTGCATTGGGGAGAACATTGGTCCTGCAATCAGGAACACTCATCTTCCTAAATTACAATCTGGCCTCATACATCCTAACTATGCCAATCTGAGCAAGTCATTTAACTCTGTTTGCCCCAGTTTCCTCATCCATCAAATAAGCTAGAGGAGGAAGTGGAAATACTCTATTATCTCTTCCAACCAAGCCTCAAATACAGCCCCAAAGAGCCATACATAACTGAAAGATGACTGAACAACAATAACGTGTAGGCTTAAGAGTTCAAAGACCTGGGTATGGATTCTGCCTTTGCAACTACTGGTAGTTGTAACAATGGATAACTTTTTTCTTGCTTCTCAGTTTCTTTGAAATATAAAATAATGGTGTCTATAGTGCTATTTTACAGGCTTGTTCATGAAGTTAATATGAAATAATTTCGATGGTATCCCAAAAATCTTCTTGAAGTTTTAAAAGTGATTTAAAAGTATATGCTAAATGGGACATTATAGGTAACATAGCCATAAAAGGTAGTAATAACAACAAATTTTAGAAATGACATAAATTCAATTGGAAATGCCAAGGTGAGGGTAATGGGGATGGTTAAGGACTTCATCAAGCTCATTGTGGTATATGTGGCTAGGAATGGGTACAGAGAAGAAGGCATAAGTAAAGACTTAGAGGAATACAAGATTTCTTTAAGAACTTAAAAGGCCATTATGTAGAAGCATTAAAATTGCTCTACTTGGCTCCAGAAAGCAGAATTAGGAGTCATGAGTAGTAAAATTAGAAAAGTGTATATTCAATTTCAATGTAAGAGAAAATTTCCTAAGAAATTAAGTGATCCAAAGGTGGGATGGGTTTATTCCAAAAGTTGAAGATTTCCCTGCAAAGGTCTTAAAGTAAAGATTATAGAGGAGATTATTAGCAAAGTTCCAGGAGGTAGATGTTTAGAAATGTTTCCTTTTTAATTTATAGTATTTTTGGCCTGGCATTTAAAAGTTCCCATAGTTTGATTCCCATCAAATTCTTTCATATTTCAGAATATTATTTAGGGTAGTACATATTATAATCAAATTGATCTGCTACTTAAGCCTCATACCTGGCATTCTGTCTGCCATCTTTTTGCCTTTGCATTGGCTGTTCCTGATACCTTGCCTACCCTACTTTCAGCATCATAGAACCACCAGCTACTTTCAAAACTCAGCTAATGTTACCTCCTAAAAGTCTTTCATGACCTTTCTTGTTGTTAGTAATCTGCTGTTGCATGCATACAGTCCCAGATGTAAGTGCACACGTGTGTGTGTGTGTGTGTGTATGTGCATATAGTTTTCAGAAAACAAGAGTAGGAAAAAGATTTGTAGCTTCCCCCAAACATTTGGCTGTCCAGATATCAAAATGTCAAAGGCAGCAAGTGACAGAAGTCAGTAGAGGGAATTCTTGAGTCAGAAACTGGGATTGTTGGAATGGAGGGGGGGGGAAATCGCTTCAGTGGTCAAAGGATATAAAAGTAAAATATTGGATCCCTAAATCATAACATTACATGGGCTTTCAGAAAAAATTAGCAAAACACAGGTGAATAGCTGAGGACTGCTGAAGCAGTACAGCCTCAGAGTTGAGATGACCTAGTTTAACCCTAGTCTGTGATACATATTGGTTGAGTGACACTGGACAAGAGGCAACTTCTGAGCACTCTGGACAGCTCTCAAAAAACTGTTAGGGGCTTAGTACCCTGGACAGCTCTCAAAGTCTATTTAGGGACTGAGTTTTCCTCAATGAGCTCTACCCCAGTGAAAATACACATTCAGATTTTAAATGGAGGGGCTAGCCATATGGAAACGTAGCCCCTATGTAGAGCAGCTGCTTTGCTTGGAAATAGTCAGAGAAGCCAGATTCTCTATTTTTAATCTTTACCTCTATTGATGTAAGGGAATGACTAATTCATTAACACCTTTTCAAGAAGGTTTTTAAGAGTGATATGCACACGATTACAAGGGGAATGGAGGTGTCTTATTCAAATTTACTTATCAAAAACAGTAGATGCTTATTTAAAAAACATTAATATACTCATGTATCTGTAGTCCTGCATTTCTCCTGTATCCTTTTTGAAACTGAGCTTAGTAGCTGTGTCTCGCACTGAAAGATGTGTGGCTGGATTTTTTTTCTCTTTCATTTTTACTTTGAAAGCTTAGTCTTAAAGAACTGGAGTTCGTTGGGATTAATTTATCTATTTTTTTTAACTGAAAAGGGAATTACCTTTGAACAGCTGTCACATGTTGATATCTGAATGGAGGATTTTCTTTATTCCTATGTATATGAACCAAAGATTGCTCCTGCTTTGAGGATTCTAGCTACCCTCCTACTAGCAAAAAGAGGGGAAGAACAACCATGTTTCTTTTAATATTCATACAATTGAAAAGCTTTAGAATATACCAGAGTCTAAAATGTATGAATACTCTTAATTTTCATCATATTTATCATACAAATCCATCAATAATCATTTATCTGGTAACAGATTGAATGTTTCTTTTCTTACTTTTTTAAACTAGTCTCATAGAATGTTATAGTCAGTAGATACTTGGGGGCCTACATTTTCCTTCCCCTATGAACACATACCTTAAGGAGGAAGAAATTGGCACCAGAGAAACGAAATGACTTGCTCAATTAAATAGCCAATCATTGGCCTGGCCAATTATTCTTCATTTCTCACTTGGATGCTCTCTTCTGAGATTCACCATTATTCCAGAGGCATCAAACTTGAAGGCCACACAAGATACACAATACTCCCAAGTGTTACCCAACTTAGAATATAATGTAATTGGGAAATACTTACAAAATAATTAAAAATACAACTAAGCAATATTACATTTTAAACTTAAATCAATATGCCTTCCACAGGGATCCTTGTTGTTTAGTCATTTTCAGTTGTGTCTGACTCTTCATGACCCCTTTTGGGGTTTTCTTGGCAGGAGATAGTTTATGTAGAATAATTTATTATTTGCTTTTCTAGCTCATTTGACAGATGAGGAAACTGAGGCAAACAGGATTAAGTGACTTGCCTAAGGTCATGCAACTAGTAAGTATCTGAGTTTGAATTTGAATTTGGGAAGATGAGTCTTCCTGACTTCAGGCCCAATGCTCTGTCCAACTGTGCCACCTAGCTTCTCTATATCATGTTGTACTCTGCTATATGTAATTTAGTACTTGTGACAAACTCAGATAAAAATATGAGCTAATAAGTATCCATCTACATTATTTAATTTACCTCAATAACTTTACACTTAAGGAAACTGTCTCAGAGAGAAGTGACTTTCCCAACATAGTAAGGTAGGGCATTGTATTGTATATTATAATAGTACCAGTATTCATGGAATTGAAGAAGGTGAATCATAACAAAAACAAGCCCATTGAGTTTAGCTAATTGTGATTCTTAACCTGGAATCTGTGACTTGCTTGTTGTTTTCCTTTGTAATCTTTAGTATATTATGTTATATATTTAAGAACATCATTCTGAGTAGGAGTCCATAGGTTTCCTCAAACAATAAAGGAGCAAAAACAGAAAAAGGATTCAGAACTCCTAATGTAGTACAGGACTTAAGTTGCCAATTGCATGCCACTTTAGTTTTTGCCTTGGTTTACTACATAACCTTTTTCTCATTGAAGTATGCTCAACAAGAAGACTGAATCTAAGAACTCCAGTAAAAGTTTTTGGGATACTATGGAGAATTAAGACAGAGAGGCTGCTCAAAATTAATATTGCCCCCCACCTCAAGACTCTTTCCTTTTTCTGGCACCCAGTGGTCTCAGAAATATTCTGTAGCTGGGAATTGGACATCTTTGCAAGCACAGCTGCTCAATTGCATCTCATGCAGAGTGATCCCTGCTGAACTGTCTGAAGAGCCGTATAATCCTAGAGTCTAGCAGTTAAAGTCTTTCTCTATAGCTCACAATGCATTTTTATTATCCAACGATTTCAGCAGAGTTATCACCATTCTCTGTCTTTACTTCATCCTCTGTGTCTTTTATAAGTTTGTGAGCTGGGCAGAATCTTGTAGAATATGTGGAAGATTGAGGATAAACTTAGCCAAGCAGCTAAGTCTTTGAAGTATGGCATTTTAACTTCAGGCATTGTGAAAAAA
The DNA here is from genome assembly GCF_027887165.1 of Monodelphis domestica. Taxonomy (NCBI): domain Eukaryota; kingdom Metazoa; phylum Chordata; class Mammalia; order Didelphimorphia; family Didelphidae; genus Monodelphis; species Monodelphis domestica. Next base: position 498,944,001 of record NC_077229.1, on the reverse strand, counting down.
TTCTCACTCCTAAAAAGTGACTACACGAATTCCTGGGGTCAGAGGTAAATGCTATTTGAAGTATAAATGTGGAATATTAAGTATTTTTAAATGGCTTTTTAGATAATACCTCTCTTTATCTGCTCATTTGTATTGGAGGGCCAGCCAAAGAAGGAATTAATGAAAGTAGATCTAGCTAAGGGAATGAGACCACCAAGATGAGCCAAGTGGGCTGGTAAAGTGGGATAAAGAGGGGGAGGAAAAGCAGAGCGCCTTAAAGAGTTGAGATATGTAATGAAACACTGGGTTTGCAGGGTGACTGAGGGGACATGAAGGATGAACTGGTCCAAAGTGGAGAAAGTGGAGATGAATGATCTCTGGAAAAATTTCAAGAGGAAGTAATATGATCAGTTTGGAAAGGAAGTAGGAAGAGGAGATGGAGGTTGAATGTGGAGTCTGGTTCTCAAGATGGCCATTAGTGGCTCATTTCAGGCAAACTCAGTGAAAGGAGCCATTGTATCCCTATCTAGAGAAAGTCTTATCAAATTTTTTGTGCCAGGAGACCTGTGAAAACAGGTACAGTTGGTAGCAGCTTGGATCTAGCAAGAATGACTTGGGGCCCAGAGGAAAATAGTCTTCTCAGCAATTTTATGGGGTTAAATGAGAGTTTGACCAGAATCTGGAGGTAGATGTAGTAAAGATTATTGAGGACAATGACACTCATCCCTGAGGTTGGGACCTAGATGGGAAGAGTTTGAGTTCTAAGGAGAGATGTAACAACAGGCTGACTTTGCAATAGACTTCTTAATGTCATTTTTTTTTAAACCCTTACCTTCCATCTTGGAGTCAATACTGTGTATTGGCTCCAAGGCAGAAGAGTGGTAAGGGCTGGGCAATGGGGGTCAAGTGACTTTCCCAGGGTCACACAGCTGGGAAGTGTCTTTGGCCAGATTTGAACCTAGGACCTCCTGTCTCTAGGTCTGACTCTCAATCCACTGTGCTACTCAGCTGCCCCTGACTTCTTAATGTTTTAAATTTGTGTCAGGCTGACTTGTTGCAGATTGGGTGTGATATATGATTTATTGCAACTGTGTATCATTTTACCATAAAATTCTTTCATCTTGGAATAGAAGTTAGATACATACTTGAATTATGTTCTGAGAACTACAGTGAGAGAATATTTTTTGAAGCCCAAGTGTGGTCTTTAGATGAATTTCATTCTCCCTCCACCCCCACTTTTTTTGCTGTTGGGTATCGACAGGTGGACTTTACATAAGAAAATTGGATCCCCTCATTGTCTTAAGTGTCTTTAAGGAAGTCTTCTCTCTAGGGTGCTCCATTTTGTAGTCATTGGGAAGCTTAATTTATCCTTACAAAAGATATAGCATTTACCACCCAGGCAAGAGCCTAATAAAATAAAATATTACCATGTTTATCATTGCACAGAACAAAACTCTTCCATTTTGGAGTTCATTTCTGCTAAATAATGAAAATAAGCTAAAGCTGCTTTTAACTTCAAGTTATTTATACTGTATGACCTTGGGTATTTCACCTAACCACTCTTAATTCCTTATCTTTTAAATGAGGACACTAGACTTGATGACCTAACGTAGACTCATGGACCATAGGTCTAGAGCTAAAAGGAAGGGACTTTATAGGTTTTCTTGTTCAACCCCAAGCAGCAGCTAGGTGGCATGGAGTCAGGAAGACCTGAGTTCAAAGCCTCAGATGCTTCCTGGCTGTGTGACCCTGGGCAAGTCTCTTCACTCTGCTTATCTCCATTTCCTCATCTTTCAAATGAGCTAGAGAAGGAATTGGCAAACCACAAAAAGATATGACTCAAAAATTACTGTACAATTTCAACCTCATTTTTTTCATATAAGGAAACTGAGGCCTATAGAGCTTAAGTGACTTTTCCAAGGTTCCCTAGGTATTTAAGAGGCAGTATTGACTGTGTCTCCATGTTCAGTGTACCTGCCACAGTGCCAAAGGCAGCTCTGAGATTCTTAATTTTAGGTTCTGAAAATTAAATTTTTAGAGAATTAGAATATGGGATGTATTAGTGAGGACTCTGCATCTTCATGAGGACTCTATCTTAGTAGTCAAGATGGTCAAAATCCATATTTTATGGTAAAATCTATTAGTTCTGAATTTTCTTCCCCCAACTCTTGCTCCATCAGCCTCAATTAAGTTCTTTTCATTTCTTATTACATGGCAGCAGTCATTCGTTCTCTCTATACTCATTGGAGCACATTATTGACAAAATTTGCCAATGTGTTGCTAGCATTTCTTTTCAATATATGTCCTAGCCCTCTGTGTGATAAAGGAATACTTTCCAGGGGTGTGGGCAGAATGGTACTCCTTAGGTATTTGGGAATTGCAACCTACTCTGTCTTGGAGTTTCATATGATAACTACTAACACTCTTCGGCTTGTTGATTTTTTTACTTTCTTTGTCATCATGGATTATGGAGTCAAAAAAATCCCTTTATTTTTTCAAAGTCTCATAAACATTTGTGAATAAATTTCAAGACCCAGAGCCAGGAAGACCAGAGTTCAGATACAGCCTCTGACATTAATTAGTCTTTTGACAAGTCACTTAACCTTTGTGTGCCTCAATTTCCTCATGTTAAATGGGAAATAATGATACCTCTTAGCTATCAGGGTGGTTGTGAGGATAAAATGAGATAATATTTTATAGTGGCATGAAAACTCAAAAGTACTGTACTATAAAATACTACTATTATTATTTTAACCGAAAGAGCCAAAGTGATTTAATTCTACATTTGCACCTTCTTGTTACTCAATGTCTGCTACCACCAACCTATGATACAGCAGTACCCTACACTCTATAGTATTTTAATTTTCAGGCTTGGGATACCAAAATCCTGAGTTTTTTAAATGATTCTGAAAATTACTTCTACAAATATAAATCCTTACCATGATTTTTCTAGATAAATTTTTAAATGTCACTATGTTCTTCTCTGTTCTCACTTCCATTCATTATAGTTCAAACCACAATGACTAAAATAATTGGCTACCTTCAGAAAATGCATGTTTTTTTCCCCTCTTCTAGTATCAGGTTAGCTATATAAAACCCAGCATAGTATCTGTCTTGGAAAGTGCCAAGCCTGTTGAAATCCATGAATAAAAGCATGTTTAAAATATGCCTCCTCCACTGCAATTTAAGGTGAAGGTATTTTTAATGTAACTACAGTGCTATTCAGGAGCATTTTTACATAGTATTATAGAGGAGAGAAATATGTTATGAGATTAAGTGGAATACACTCATTTGAAGAGGATACCTCGACTCTCTGCAATTTAGGTAATGCACATGTTGCCCGGTCACTCATTTCTCTGTTCTTCCTTTTTCCTGGCTGGATGAAGGACCATTCATAAGATCACAGCTCTAGGGGACGCTGCTACTAAAGAAATATTTTCCTTTACAGGCCACTTACAAAGGGGAAAAAAAGCAAAAACTTTTTATCTCCCAGATCACCAGGTGACTTGGATGCCTGAACAATGAAGAATTCAGAATGTGCTATTTCTGCACAGGCACGCTGAGAGCTTGGGCTTTGAAGTGTATTGCTTCCCATTGTGGGGCTGCAACAGAAAACCTGAGGTGTTTCGTAGTCTTTGCAGTGAAGTCCACAAAGCCAGATGGCTCCGTAAAATGAGCCCAATCACAGGGTGACTGATTAAAAGAAATGCCAGCTAGTTGTAGGCTCTCTCGTGGCCAGTGTCAATCTGGTAAAAATTCTTCTCAGGCTGACAGGGGTAGGGTCAGTCTCCTTTATATTAATGGTGATGGATCTTAATTCTTCAGGTTCAAGGGTCAACTGGATTACCTAAAAAATAAATTGAGGCAAATGGTGGCAGTTGTCAAAAGGTCAGGTTAAAAATGTCTTTTAAACATCATATTTTCAGAGGAGCTTCTTTGATATAAGGAAGGTTCAAAAATGAAATTAAGTATTTGAAAAATTATGAAAGCTTTTTGAGGTTGTAGATTACAATATAGTCATTGTTCAGGTTTAGATTTTTTTTTTTAACTTTCTCTTTGGTTGCAGATCGGTACCTTTTAAAACTCCATGAAATCAGATTTCAGCATAAAAACAAAACAGTCTCTGCCATTAAGACATTTAATGTACTTGGGGTGAGGGACAGAATAGAAAACAACATGTATAAGTATATACAAAGGAGCAGGTAAGTGGCTCAGTGGATAAGGAGCCAGGTCTAGAGATGGGAGATCCTGGGTTCAAATTTGACCTCAGACACTTTCTAGCTGGGTGACTCTGAGCAAGTCAATTAATACCTTATCCCTTACCACTCTTCTGTCTTGGAATTGATACTTCAATTTATTCTAAAATGGAAAATAAGATTAAAAATATATACCAGATATATGCAAAATATACAAAGTAATTTTTTTAGGATGAAGCATTAGGAGTTTGGATGATTAAGGAAAAAACCTTATATAAAAAATAATGCTTGAATTGAACTTTTGACTATTAAATTTTTTTCAATGAAGAGTCTGCCTTTTTTCCTTTTCCTCTATAGGAAAAAGATGAAAAACAAAATACCTGTTAGAAACATGTGTAATAATTTTTTACCCTAAAGCTAGCATAATTCATCTTTCAATACAGACCAGAAAGCATTTATTAAATGATAACTATGTGCAAGACACTGGAAATATAGAAACAAAAATGGTCCCAAAGCAAATACATGATTATTCAAGTGGAGGGGGGAGAGAGAGAGAGAGAGAAAGAGAGAGAGAGACAGAGAGAGAGAGAGAGAGAGAGACAGAGAGAGAGAGAGAGAGAGAGAAAGAGAGAGAGAGAGAGAGAGAGAGACTGACTAATAATTAGGAAGAACGGGAAATGTTTCCTATAAGAATTGACTCATGAGCTTGAATCTTAAAGGGAGTGAAGGATTCTAAGACATCAAGGCAAATTTACTGCTTCTGGGGCCATGTACTAAATCATTTAGCCCTTCTGGGACTCTGTTTCTCAACTTAAATTCCTTAGTGTATTCCTGACCTCAAGAGCAGCTTGTTTTAAAGGCATGAAGGAAGCATAGCATTTGTCAAGTCTAACAAATTCTGTATTTAGAGTTTGGTTGTCTTGCATCCAAATCCTGACTCTTCCATTTATAGTGTGTGTTATAAACTACAATACTCACTAGTCCCTTAGTTTCCCCACCCATAAAATGAAAGGACCAGATTACATGATAACTAATGTCCTTCTTCAGTTTTATGATCCTTTCATGTTTCACTCATCTCTAACTTTCTGTCACCCCTTTTTGGGTTTTCTTGGCAAAGATATTGGAGTGGTTTTCCAGATCCTTCTCCAGCTCATTTGACAGATGAGACCACTGAGGCAAAAAGGGGTAAATGGTTTGTTTGGGGTCATCCAGCTAGTAAATATCTGAGGCCAGATTTGAATGCTTGAAGATGAGTCTTCCTGCTTCCAAGTCTGTTTTACCACTTAGCTGGAAACAATGTCATTAAAAAGAATGTGCCTACACATAGGCCTGTTGATTAATAGATGCCATTGTATATGATTTCCTTCAAGATACTCCATTTTCCTTCAGTGGTTTGAACTTTAGAACATCTTCACTCTTCAAGGATAAGCTGATGACTCAAAGTCTCATCACCATACTGATAAACTCAATTTCTGGTATGCAACACTTACCTTCCTCAATGGCCTTTCCCCTCTGATTGGAGACTGCCTTGGGAGGAATACACAGTGTTGATTCTAAGATACAAGATAAAGGTTAGAAAAAGAAGAATTTGAATGGACTCAGGTTAAGCATCAGAAGCCTTTCTTGATCTTCAATGAGAGAATCCTTCCAAAAATGCCTTGTATTCTTTTTTCACATATTTATTTTATATGTATCTATGCATAGTCATGTTGTCTACTTCATTTGAATATAAGCTTCTTGAGGATGAGGGCAAGGATTGTTTCATTTTAAATTTGGTTTCCTAGCTCTTGAAACTGTGACTGACGCTTACTAAGGGCACTTCTTCAACAACTTTCTTATCAGTTATACTGTGTGTTATAAACTACAATACTCACTAGTCCCTTAGTTTCCTCACCCATAAAGTGAAAGTTCCTATTAGTTAAGCAAGTTTGATTTTAGTTTATTGTTTGAGTAGAACAGAAGACAATCAAAAGTTTTTTTGATGTTAATCTTTAAAAGTTATTAGAAACATTATTATTATATATTATTAGTCACTCTGTACTATATGTATCCTTTGGATCAAGAATTCTTAATCTTTTTTTTTGTCATGGACCTCTGGGACAGTTTGGGGAACTGAATGGACTCCCTTTCAGAATAATGTTAAAGGTCTAAAATGAATATTTACAAAAGAAACTAATTAATTTGAAATGTAGTTATCAAAGGGGCAGCTAGATGGTGGTGCAACGTGTAGACACTGGGCTTGGAATCAGGAAGACTCATCTTCCTCAGTTCAAATCTAGGCTCAGATATTTACTAGCTATGAGACCCTGGGTAAGTCATTTAATTCTGCCTCAGTTTCCTTGTCTATAAAATGAGCTCGAGATCCAGGAAATAGCAAACCACTTTAGTATCTATACCAAGAAAACCGCAAATGGAGTCATGGAGAGATGAATGTCACTGAAAAGGAATAAACAACAAATAGATACAAAAACATTAGGAAATGGGGTAGCTAGGTCATTCAATGGATAGAGAACCAAGCCTGGAAAAGAGGAGGTCCTGGATTCATATCTGGCCTTAGATTTTTTCTAGCTATGTGACCCTGGGCAATCACTTAACCCTCATTGCTTATCTGCCTTGGAACCAACACTTAGTATAGATTCTAAGACAGAGGATGTTTTTTTTTTAATTAAGAAATAAGATTTAAAATGACCACATTAAGATTTACATATGTATATAAGCTACTCCATAAGCATTTATTAATCAAGAAGCATTTTTTAACCGTTGACTATGTTTGAGGCACTATGCTAAATGCTGGGGATTGCAAAAAAGAGACAAAAGGCAGTCCTAGCTTTCAAGGAGCTCACAGTCAAATGGAGGAGGACAGCAAGCAAAGACATACATGCATGCATACACACACACACAAACACACACACACAAATAAGCTCTATACAGGATAAAAAGAAACAATGAATAAAATTAAGAGGAGTTGAGAAAATAATCTTGTAGTAGATGGGATTTTATTTGGAACTTAAAGGAGCAAGGAGACCATTGTAAAGTGTATGAAAACTAGAATGGTCTATATATATATGTGGGGTGTAGGTGATGAAGGATTTTGAATGCCAAACTGAGGATTTTGTATTGATCCTGAAGGTGATGGGACCTTAATGTTCAAACTTTTGTTTTAGAAAAATCACTGGTGGCTTAATAGAAGCCAGATTGGAATTTTCAAAATGATATAAAACTGTCTTTTACATATTTTGGATTAATATTATTGTCTTGGAGGATATGTAGAATTGGAAGCTCTTTCAGTATTGGTATTTATTGATATTGATATTTTATACTGTGATAAAGGATGAAAAGGTTTGCAATTTGCAAATTCCAAATTTTTTCATCCTTTGTCACATTACCCACTATCTTGTTCAATTCAAATAAAATATTTAATGAATGCCTACTCTAAGCAAATTACTCAGATGGGTACAGATTTGGATAAGACCTAATCTATGTCTTCAAGTACATGACAGTTTAGTGATAAAGTATGCTAATAAGCATGTTAGAATATGAAAGCTTAGGGGGCAGCTGGGTAGCTCAGTGGATTGAGAACCAGGCCTAGAGATGGGATGTCCTGGGTTCAAATCTGGCCTCAGACACTTTCCAGCTGTGTGGCCCTGGGCAAGTCACTTAACCCCCACTGCCCAGCCCTTATCACTCTTCTGCTTTGGAACCCATACACAGCATTGATTCCAAGACAGAAGGTAGGGGTTTAAAAAAAAGAATATGAAAGCTTAAAGAAATGTATGAGATATCAGAAGAAGGAGCAGTTATGTATGACTTTGAGTGAAGGTGTATTTTGTTCCCTCCTTTAAATCATAATTTTTGTCACTTAAAAAGCTTATGATATAAATGATGATTTTTGATAGATAAGATTAAAACAGCACCACATGGAGTCATCTTTTGAGTCTCTCAATTTATTATTTTACCTCTGAAACCTTCTGAATTATAACAATTTGTTATTTGAAAAAATGATCTTGGAGCTCTTTCTCACTGTCCCTTGTTGTCTCTCTGTCTCTTTCTTTGTTCTTTTCTATTTCTATATGTAGATAGAGATATCTTTCCTTGGTAAATTCATAAATCATGAACCCTAGAAATGCTTTTTGATCATTATGTATCTTGATATTTCCTTCTTTCCTTTTTCTTTTGATTCAGGAAGTCTGGTCAATCATACATACATATTTTCTTCTGCTAAGCATACAAAATTAATTTCAGGGCCTTGTAGTTTAGCTTCCTCAACACAAAAATAACAATTTCAATACAATATTTAATTGGTTTCCCTTGATCATGTCAAAGAACATGGAAAGACTAAGTCCTTTTGGTGACTTTATTAACCTGTTTTTGATTTTTGAAATGTTACTTTTGTTTTGTACCACTTGTGGCAATATTTTAAATCTGGTTATGCCCTTAAAAATACTACAAACTTATAAATAAAAAGATATATTCTGAATGGTGAAATATAGCAGGATTTGGTAGTAAAAAAAGAAAGTATTTAATTATATGAGGAATAAAACATTTATTTTAGTGCAATAGTGCAATAATTGGAGCTCCATACAACTCCTTAGAAGTTCTCATATGCCAGGCCCAGGTAGTACTATGAAGATAGAGCAGACATACCAAATTTGGCCATGGTGTGAAAGGCTTCTCAGTGATCATGCTATGTAATTAAACAGATTTCCCACATATTGTCCTCTATTGATTACCCAGATCTTGAATTGCTGTTTTTATGTTATCTACACCCTTCGTTTCTTTGCTTTCCTTTTTAGGTCTTAACATTCTTGGATATGTCATAACAAGTAGTGGTATTTAGGTCCATGGGGAAATAGAAGGAAATAAAATTCACAGAATCATATAATTCTTGACTTGAAGGACCCTGAAACTAGTTTTTTCCTCCCATTACTTTAAAGGTCAGATGAACAAATTTCAGTGAACAAATAAATACAGCCAATACTTTTTCAAATTATCTATCCTTAACAATTTTTACCTTTGTATTTAAAGATTTTTTAAGACTGTGCTTTTGACTGAGCACTCTCTTAGAATTGTCTGCCTTCTTTCTATCCCATAGAAAGTCTGTTCTTTCAGGGAATTTCCAGGCCAGCCTACAGAAAATCAACAGGATATCAAATCTGTGCCAACAAAATTCCATTTTGTGAAATGAGTATATGAGGATTTATGTTAGGTTGAGTTTTCTAACAGAACACTGACTAATTCGCCTGAGATAACATTTAGTGAATGACTAGAAATTCTTATTATTCACACACTTCTATTATTATAAACATCTTAGTGTTTTCTTATGACCTCATTTCTATACCTTGGTCTTCTGTCTATGTTTTACCTTAATTTCTAAATCTTTCTACCCAGATCCTTCTCAGTAGTACTTTGGATCCAAAAGAGCAAAAGTAAGTCCCTTTGGCCTCATTCCCCATGTTCATCCCTGTGTTCAGCACCTCACACCATCCAACAAGTTGGTTAGGGTCCTTATAACCCCATTGTGGTGGTCAGTATCTATACCCTAGTGGTACAGCTTTCACCCTTCTGTGAGCATTAGAGTACTGATATGCTTGGTGAAGGCTCAGGGGAGGGTTTTTGTCTGCTGTATAATCAAACTCCTCTGGTATCATCCAGATAAATAGGACTTTGACCCTTAGGAGAAAAATAATTTTGGCAAGCAAAACATCACATATTCCAACATGAATTTCTAAAACCACAACTTTATTTTCTAATTTAAAAATAGTAACTGCTAGATAATAAAGCTTTACTTCAAAGGCAAATGGATTTTGAAAATAGGTCATTTTTCTCTTCATCAAAAGGTAAAGAAACTTTGCTGATAGTGATTGGCTCTTCATCTCTTCTTAGTGATGCTTATCAAAACAGGACTGTAGTAATTATTAGACATATAATTGCAACTGAATTAGCATTTGGTTTCCAAAAATGGAAGCACTAAGTATTTCACCTTGAGAAACTGTTAATGTGAGATATTGAGCTGTTTTTGCCTAGAAGTTGCCCTCTCCACCCTAGCCCTAGCCAGATGTCATCACAAGGGTATTTCAGACCGAAGGGCTTGTGAAATATTCATCCATTCACCAAATATTTATGGAACACCCACTGTGCTCAAGGCACTGTGGGGGATACAAAGGCATATTCCCTGCTCTTGAGGATATTACAGTCCTTTAGGGGAAATAAGACATACACAAATAAAATATGAGGCAAGATGTGAAAGTGCAATAAGGAAGATACAAAGAAATTTCTGGGCAGTCCAGAAGAGAGGAAGGTGATTTCCCACTCTAAGGATTACAGAATGCTCGGGGGAGGAAATGACCTTTGAGCAGGATCTTCAATAAAAGGTGGAGAATATTTCACTCGTTGGACATGATGTCAGCAAAAGCAGAGAGATGGGAAAGCCCAGAATATATTTATGAAAAGCAAGTAGAGCAAAATCCAGGCCTAATTACATATTGTACATTTAGATTCTCCATTTGTGTGTGTGTTCACATACAATAGTATTGTTTATTTTGCCGTCAAGTTAACAATGTCTCTGCTTGTCTATTTTTTTGTTGACTTGTCTAAAATGATGATCCTAACCCCTGCTTTCTAACGTAGTAAATTTGGTTTTGAACCTCATTTTAATTTCATATGTCTTTTTTTAAAACTGTATTTCTTTTAGGGAAGAGAAAGGAATAAGCATTTGTATAGTGCCCACTATAGATCTGCTAAGTGTTGTACAATTATTATCTCACTTGATCCTCTCAACAACCCTAATACATAACTGCTATTATTATTACCATTGTGCATTTGCAACAACTAAGGCAAACATGTCATGATTTGCTGAGGGTCACACAGCCAGTAAGTATTTGTGGATGGATTTGAACTCATGTCTTCCTGATTCTAAGTCCAAAATTCTGTCTAACACACTATCCTGCTATACGTGCAGAAAATTGTTGGAGTTTGTTTCCTTATCCATCTATTCTCTTTTGTTTTGATAGGGAGTTTGTTAATCCATTCAAATTTAAATATATTATCTATTAAGTTTGTCTTTTGCATAGATTTTTCATTGCTTTTCTTTTAAATTAGTATTTAGCTTCTTTAATTAGTTAGCTTTGCTTGCACTTAATTTGATTCCTATCCTTACTAAAGATTTCTCCCTTCCAATTTCTTTGCCCTATTATAATTATATTAGATTTACTCATCTAAGGGTAGCATCAAAAATTGCTCCATTTGTCTTTGGTACTCAAATAGGTAAAAATACTTTTAATTGTATCAAAGTCAGAATAAGTAGAATTGAACCACTACATCTTTAATCATTCAATACATTGGTTGGTTAGGGGCAAACTATTTAAATGGGAGAAGGTATCTCAAAATTCTCATGAGGTTGGAGCAGGAATGAAGCAAAAGGTGTCAGCTGTGACCCAGAAAGGATGTCTAGGAGACTCATCGGCTCTTGGGGTGACTTGAAGAAGAAAAACTCTGGTGAAAGAAGCCACAAGAAAAGGTCCGTTCTTTCTCCAAATTACCCTCCTGATGTCTCTCTACAGACACTATGTTAAATTCTGCAGTTTTTTTTTTAACCAAATATTTCCAGTAAATGGTTTTTTCCTCTAGTTCCCAAGAGAACAAGACTAACTAGAGCTAAATATAAATGAAAGGTTAATCAGGAGAGCCTAACCGCTGCTTAGGTGTTAGAAATTTACCTATCTCAAAATTGTCTTTAGAGAACTCAGACAGAACTCAGATTGGATTTTGTTCCCATAGCTATCCTTTAATAATCTTAGAATAAATATTATGTTTTTGTTCCAAGTCAGAAGAGCAGTAAGGGCTAGGCACTTTGAGTTAAGTGAATTGCCCAGGGTCACCCAGCTAGTATGTGTCTAAGGTAAAATTTGAATCCAGGACCTCTGGTTTTTAGACCTGGCTTGCAATCCACGGAATCGCCTAGCTGCCCCAGTTTGTGTTATCATTGAGCACATCCACTCTTCTTTTCTCTTACTCTGCTTAAAGCCAGACTGGGTGAGAATGCAATTCCAGCTACTTTTTTTTTTTTTGGAGGATCTATCAGGCATCCTGAGGTTCCTTTGTTTTTTGGAATAATAGTCTAGTCTTTCTTTTTTTTTTTCTTAGACCAGGAACATATCTGGTTTGTTTGAGTAGATTTTCACTAGCTGTTCAAAGCTGTTTACAGTATTTCTTGTTTGAAATTTATTTTTCAAAGTTCAGCTATTATGTTTCATAGTGTAAGTCTAGTGTTTTTCTCTGTCATTTGTGGAATACAGCAGGGCTTATTTTTTCTTTTTTCATTTTTTTTCTGAATAATCTTTGGTATATTTTTCTTATGGTGTACTTTTTTAGACTTTTTATATCATCATTTTTCCTGTATTACATTATCCTCATTATCTCTATAGGTCCTTCATCACACAATACCCCTGGTTTCTTTCTTTCTTTATTTTTTTATCTGAAATGAAAATTTTTATTTAGTTAATTAATTTAGAATATTCTTCCATGGTTACATGATTCATTTTCTTTCTCTCCACCCCCCCCCAATAGTCAACAAGCAATTCCACTGGGTTTTACATGTATCATTGATCAAAACCTATTTCCATATTATTAATATTTATATTAGAGTGATCACTTAGAGTCTACATCCCCAATCATATCCCCATGGAACCATGTGATCAAGCAGTTGTTTTTCTTCTGTGTTTCTACTTCCACAGTTCTTCCTCTGGATATGGATGGTTATCTTTCTCATAAGTCCCTCAGAATTGTCCTGGATCATTGCATTGCTGCAAGTAAAGAAGTCCATTACATTCGATTGTGCCATAATGTATCCATCTCTGTATAAAATGTTCTTCTGGTTCTGCTCCTTTCACTCTGCATCAATTCCTTGGGTCATACCAGTTCATATGAAATTCTTCCAGTTCATTATTCCTTTCAGCAAATAGCATTCCATCACCAACACATACCACAATTTGTTCAGCCATTCCCCAATTGATGGGCATCCCCTCATTTTCCATCCCCTGGTTTCTTGGAAACAAATTATTTTTAGTTTTGAATATCTCATAAATTAAAACACAAATAAAACAAGCAAAAGAAATTCCTTTACAATTCTGGAAAAATTCTTGAATGTGTATGATATGGTTGAAAATAAATAACAAAATTGGGTTTTAGCATACTTGAAATTCTTTTACCCATTTTATTTATTGATTGATTTTAAAGAAATAATGATGCTTGATATTTGTAGTTCAAGAACATCATCTGAAAGTTATAGATATAAACATTAGTATAAAATATGAACGGTTTGAAATTGTCTCTTTCATTATAATAGTTGAATGAAGCACTGAATTTGCAGAATCAGAGTTATATATTTAGAGACAGAAGGAACCTTAGTGATCATACTTTAATTCAATGCTCCATTCTTCCCCACCATTTTACAAATGGCAAAACTGAGGTCTAAAAAGTTTAAATAATTTGTCCAGTCTCATATAGGTTATAAGTGGTAGAACTGGGATTGGAATCCAGGCTTGGTAACTAAAATTCCCAGGTTTTCTCCCTTGCATCACACCAACCTTGAGTCCAAAGATCTGGATGTGTCTGCTTCTTACTAGCTTTGTGATCTTGAGGAAAATGATTAATTTTTCTGACCCTTGCTTTCCTCATCTGAAAGTGAGTTTATTAATACTCTTCCTATTTACTTGACATAGTAAAATGTAAAATACTACTTAGATGTGAGCTCTGATATACTCCTCAATTTTTATCACCTGGTTTAGTTGAGATTAAAAGTGCCTGGCAAGTGTTTGATTGACAGTTTTCCAAAAAGACACATACTTTTAATTTGTCTGCATTATTCACATTTTCTTCATCACTTTCTTAAATCTAAATAATCAACAAAACAGTATTTCAAGCCTTGATTTTTAATGTTTATTGATTCCCATGTATAAATGCTCATACTTGAAATTTAACAATTAGAGAACATTTTGGAGTTGGCTTCAGAAGACCCCTGATTGCAATTTTATTCATTTGTATCATACAAGATGCAATGAAAGGATGGGGGCAGCTGGGTAACTCAGTGGATTGAGAACCAGGCCTAGAGATGGGAGGTCCTAGGTTCAAATCTGGCCTCAGCCACTTCCTAGCTGTGTGACCCTGGGCAAGTCACTTAACCCCCATTGCCTAACCCTTACCACTCTTCTGCCTTGGAGCCAATACACAGTATTGACTCCAAGATGGAAGATAAGGGTTAAAAAAAAAAGATGCAATGACAGGTGACATTAAAATAATACTCCATGGACCTCCAACAGTTGGAAAACTGAAGCCTAATTAATATTTTCGAATGATTGTCACTGAAGTTTTATATATACAAGGAGGAGCCCTGAAAACTGTTATCCTATAGGAACAATTGAATATTGTTAAAGTAACAAGAATTTAGTGTCCTGTTTCATTTAGTTAAAAGGTCACCCATTCTCTAGTAACTGACAACTAGACCCATGAGGGGAAAATATGGAGGGAAAATATGGCCAAGTGGCCTTCTTCAGCTGACAGTCTTCCCAAGGGAGTTACACATAAAATCCCACTCAGTGACTTGCTTAGAGAACACCATAATTTAAAGTATTTTGAGAGTTTTCTGAAAGGAAAGAGACAAGAAAAAAGACCTGATCAAGAACTGCTGTCATCTTTATTAGCAAATCAGGATCCCCTCAGTTTATGAGGTTGGATGTCTAATTAGAAGTTCTCAAGAAGGAGATACCAGTCAGCCTCTGGAGTGAAGGTCTCCAGCAAAGTATTATCCTTTAGGACCATGATTTCTGCTAAGTGGTAGGTTCACAACTTTTTTCCTTGGGAAATAATTAGTTTTTGTTTTATTTTAAGTGTAGATATCACTTCAAAAGTTGTGAAGTTATGTCACAAGAAGGTGTAAGTGTTTTACCTTTGCTAACAAATTTGTATTTCAGGAAACTTCACTCAAAAAACATCACAATGGGCAAAAAAAATACTAAGAGAAAAAAGGAAAGAAAAATGAACTTGCATTTCAGTTGTACTTGAATACTGAATTCATTCCCCACTTGGCCAGTTCTTATTTATGATCAGACATTAAGCGATAGTAATTTGTGGCCTACAAAGTAAACTGAATAGATAATAAAGGTTTTCATTGCCTTAGTGTTGATATTCAGCAATGCATAGGTCATGGGTTGACAATTAGTTCTATTCATCAGAGCATGTCTGCAATCTTTGATATCTACTTAAGCTATATAAATAATTTGTACCATTTTATTACAAATTTTCTTTTAATCTGTGAGAGAGTGAAATTTGATATTTTCACTGTGACTAACCATGACATTTTGCAATTAAATCCTTTCACTCATTCAGAGACTGTATTTAAAATTGTACTTGGAAGAAAATTCTAACTCAACAAATATTGTGGATTTCAGATATTCTAATTAGTGACATTTTTACAACTAGCAAAAGAAGCTGTTCATCATTATATCTAATCTCCTGGTAATCGTCTTCTTTAATTCTCATTTAAACTTGAATTGTATTTTGAAACTCTTAAGCATTGGGGAACTCTAAATTTCTATAGTCCCTTAAAGCTCAATATAACTAGTCTTTTGCTTATATCAGTCTTATTATTATTGATCAATTCATTTAACCCTTCTAAGGATCCTTCCTTCCTTCCTTCCTTCCTTCCTTCCTTTCTTCCTTCCTTCCTTCCTTCCTTCCTTCCTTCCTTCCTTCCTTCCTTCCTTCCTTCCTTCCTTCCTTCCTTCCTTCCCAGAAGGCAGTTACTTTTCTAGATCTTCTAACTTCCTACTTGTCTTTTCCTTGTATCTCTCTTGGCATTTCCATGCCTCCTGCTTATATCTGTGGGACCTAGCCTACCAATCATTTGCACCTCCTTGTCCATGACCTCAGAGATAGAGAACCAGTCAGACATACCTGAACATGAACCTGCTTCTTCCTCTAAAACCTATTGCCTAAATTGGGACATTAATACATTGCTGGTGGAGTTGTGAATTGATCCAACCATTCTGGAGGGCAATTTGGAAGTATGCCCAAAGGGAGATAAAAGACTGTCTGCCCTTTGATCCAGCCATAGCACTGCTGGGTTTGTACCCCAAAGAGATAATAAGGAAAAAGACTTGTACAAGAATATTCATAGCTGTGCTCTTTGTGGTGGCAAAAAATTGGAAAATGAGGGGATGCTCTTCAATTGGGGAATGGCTGAACAAATTGTGGTATATGTTGGTGATGGAATACTATTGTGCTCAAAGGAATAGCAAACTGGAGGAATTCCATGGGAACTGCAACAACCTCCAGGAATTGATGCAGAATGAGAGGAGCAGAACCAGGAAAACATTGTACACAGAGACTGATACACTCTGGTGCAATTGAATGTAATGGACTTCTCTATTAGCAGCAATGCAATGATCCAAGACATTTTTTGAGAGGCCTAT
Source organism: Monodelphis domestica (assembly GCF_027887165.1). NCBI lineage: Eukaryota > Metazoa > Chordata > Mammalia > Didelphimorphia > Didelphidae > Monodelphis > Monodelphis domestica. The sequence goes on along the minus strand of NC_077229.1, from coordinate 498,927,359 downwards.
GAGAAAGAACACTATCCACATTCAGAAGAAAAACTGTGGGAGCAAAAACACCAAAGAAAAACAACCACTTGATCACATAGGTTGATAGGGTTATGATTGAGGATGTAGACTCTAAAGGATCACCCTAGTGCAACTATCAATAATATGGAAATGAGTCTTAATCAATGACATATGTAAAACCCAGTGGAATCGTGTATGGGCTATGGGAGGGGAGAGAAAGAACATGAATTTTGTAACCGTAGAAAAATATTCTAAATTAATTAATTAAATAAAAATTAAAAAAAATAAAACCCATTGCCTGTCTAACTGGGCAGCACTGGCATGGAAGCAGTGAATCTCACCCATTCACTGACAAGAGAACTATCAGCCAAGTCCAGGATGTCCTTTCACAGACCTTACTTCTTTCTGCTGTGGTCTGAAATATATCATAGCAGAGGAGGTTCTTCTCTGTTCTTGCACCTGTTCCCCCCACTTCTGCTCCCATAGGTGACTCATTAGACCTTTAAAACCCTCTTCTGTGTGTTAACATATGCTGAATAAAGCCTTTTGCCTTTTCTTTCGCCTTTTGCCTCTTAAGCATTTACTGAATTATATTATCAAATGACATATTTGTAAAGCTCTTAGCACTATACACATGATAGGTGCTTAATGCTTATTA